>NC_060284.1:49367056-49563730 GCF_021613505.1 Equus quagga | reverse complement strand
CGCTTGTGTACTAGATCCAAGATGGTGCCTCCTGGTTCTTCTGTTGGTCCAGTGCTATATCAGCTGTATTACAGATGACCTCACAGCCCTTTGCAACATAGCCAGGAGAGCTTTGTGTGAGCCATAGGCATCCCTATCACTATTTTCTCTTCCCCAATCCCATAAGAGCTCTTTGTGAATATTGACTCTTCTCCTTGTTCCACAGTGAATTTCTCACCTCCTGGTGATGCAAACAGCCTTTTCCCAGGCACTTGGTACCTGGAGCGAGTGGATGAGCTCCATCGCCGAAAGTATGCCCGGCGTCCAGTCTAAAGGTAGTGAATGAGACTTAGCGAGGTTGGTGACATAAAGCCCTAAAGTCTTTCCTCCGGGTAACAGATGCAGTTCTGATACCATAATCAGGCCAGCAAGGGTCCAGAGCTCCTGAAATGATCGAAGGTGGGGAGTTTGTACCATCAGGACCAAGTAAAACTCTTGGGGCTCTTTGCCCTGGAAAGGCAAAAAGCTGGGGGAGGGGCATGTTCTTAAATATTGAATGTGAAAGAAAAGTCAACTAGTTTACCTGATCTGCCCACGATAGAAAGCTCCCCTAGAAGCTTGCTAGGAACTAAATTAGCCCCCATAAGGGGAAGCAGGCTGTGAACCTGAACCTGTAGAACTCACTGTTACAAAGGGGTAAGATCAGTGACAAAGATGAATAGCTTCAGAAAAGGTACATACCAGTGTACTGGGGACAGAGTCGTATGGATACAGGATGTTGGGACTCCGTTAGAGCCGGAAGCCTCAGCTGGAGAGAGCCTTAGGCTTAGGGGCCATGTAGCAATCCTTATGTCACTGATTCCTTCTGGGGAGAAGCAATGAGGATTGGGATATAAGTGGGGAGAGGCATAAGGAGTGAAGAATTTAATGGAAGAGGATTGGGGGAAGAGGTAAATGGGAGAATTCCTTTTTTTAAAATTTTTATGTAACATTGGTTTATAACATTATATAAATCTTAGGCATAAATCATTATATTTTGACTTCTGTATACACAACATTGTGTTTACCACCAAAAGTCTAGTTTCCATCCATCATTGTACGAATGTCCCCCTTTACTCCTTTCATTCTCCCCCTACCCCCTTCCCCTCTGGTAACCACCAGTCTGTTCTCTTTATCTAAGTGTTTGTTTGTTATTGGTTTTTTTTTAATCTTCCACATATGACTGAAGCCATATGGTATTTGTCTTTCTCTGTCTGACTGATTTTGCTTAGCATATCCTCAAGGTCCATCCATGTTGTCACAAATACCAAGATTTCACCTTTTTATGGCTGAGTAGAATTCCATTGTACATATACACCACATCTTTATCCATTGGTCCATCGATGGACACTTAGGTTGTTTCCAAGTCTTGGCTATTGTGAATCGTGCTGCAGTGAACATAGGGGTGCACATATCATTTTGAATTAACGTTTCCCATTCTTTGGATAAATACCCAGAAGTGGAATAATGGATCATAATTATGGTGCTTTTTAAAGGAAAATGAAATATTTAGAATTAGAATCTTGTAGTTCATGGATCCAGATATCTCCCTTCAGTTTATCTTTGAAATTGGTAAGAAAAACAGAATGGAAGAGTGAGAAGCAATTTTTTTACAACCCATAAATCCCAGTAAATACAGTCCCCATGCCCAAATACTTCTATATTTTTCTGTTTTTTGATTGTTGCCTCGTTTGGTAGACTAATGGGGAAGAATAAAAAGGTTTGTCAGGGGCAGGGTGTGGAGCAGGGGAAGAGGAGGAAGAAGTCCATGGATAAAGGAGACACCCAGATAGCGCAGGGAAACACAGGATGAGGGTGCCTCCAGTTCATTCTGAACCACTGCCAACCTTCTCCGCTGTGGGTCCTCCTCAGCTAGGCTGTGGAAGTGCCATCGCTGGGATGCCAGGGGCCAGGCGAGGCGGACCAGGGGCTGCAGGGTGTGGTTGAGAACAGCACGCTCAGTAAGCACGTTCACCAGACTTCGGCATGACCAGGGAGTCATTTGTTGTTTGCTTGAATTATGGTTCTTAATGGCAAGTCAGTGGCAAAGAAGGGGCTCCTAAATGTGTCAAGCTAGGTCAGTCATCAGAAGCAGAGAAAGAGAGGCAGAGGCGGGAAAGAGAAGAGAAGAGGAGAGAGAGAGTAAGGGAGAAATTTGGGATTTTCAAGGGAGAGTTTCTGAATTGGGCTCTCTCTTTCTCATGGTCCACAAGTTTCTCGCAGTGCTTAGGCCACACTGTACCTGAGAAGAGAAAACCTGGGCTTCTGTACTTGTCTCGTGCTGATCATGCACACGAGCAATGTACCTACACCAGTGAGATTTTCACTGAAATGAAGATTTCATGTCAGTGCAGCGCTCTGTGGAGCTGTCTCTGCACTGCCCAGCCTGCTCTCCTATCATAGGCAGAACTTGTAATGGGGACCTCGCCCAGCTCCCAGCCTTGGCTCCTGTGGCATTGGGCACAGGTCACTCAGGTGTCCAGACTTGTTGCTGGATGGACAGTGGAACACCCTAGACCTGGGGATGCAGTTAGGAGAGCCCTCTGCATAGCCTTGCCTCAGGCAAGGAGCAGGTACTGGGGGTGGGAGGTGCCCAGGATGAGACTCACGACTGAATGTCCTTCTTTTTTTTGAATTCTACAGATCTGGGAAAAGTATGCTAGCAGAGCTTCTGCCCTCTATCGTATGAAAAACTGCACTCTGAGCTTGTAAATAGATTGGATTGGACACAGTAGCCCCCAAAATTCTTGGCCCTATAGAGTGAGTGGGTCCTTCACGCCTTTCCCTGCTGGAGTCACAGTCACTGGCTTGGAGTGCAGGAGGCGCCCTTCATGAAAGGGGATGGAGGAATGGGGAGAAGGCTCAGCCGTGGATCACTAACCTCCAGAAATGTCACGGATCAGTTGTCTCCTTCAAGATCCAGATGATTTGCCTATCATTTGTTATAGCTTTGTTATGATTATTGTTATTATTAAATTTCTGTGCTGTTATATCTTTGTTTCTCAAGGTTTTCTGTGAATTTCTAAATTTTATATCTGGTACTGAGCAAATATAACACAATTTAAAAAATAGAGACGGAGGAAATGACTCCTGTATTTCCTGGAAACCAGAACACAAGAAATACACCAGCGGACATGCAGGGAAGCCTTCCAGACCTCCTGGCTCTGAAGGCCCCGCTCTCCAGACCCCACACTTAGCGCCACAGTGGTCAAATTGCTGAGCACTCGCCTCACGCTCCAGGTTCCATGCTCTGAGAAGCACAGGAGAAACACAGCTGGTGAAACAGGGCTTCCCCCCAAGCTTCCTTCCCTGTTCTGAAGCCACGGTGCAGACAGGCAGCAGACAGGGGCCAGAAACGACTGCGGGAGCTCCAGGTCAAAGTTCCCGGGTCACGCCTTGCCAATATTATCTGGACAAGTAAATACAGGGCAGAGGTTAACAGGTGGAGTTTTGGGCTTCTGCAGCCAAAAAAACAAAAAAGCTTGGATACTTAGCAGGAATTTTTTCCATTAGAGGATTGTTTGTTCCCCTTGGTTTTGGGCACTGTTTTTTCCAGGATCCTCTTAGAAAATAGCAATGGTTCCAGGAGGTGGGCATTGAGCTGAGGAGGGAGAGAGGGGGAGTGAAAGACACTAAGTTATGGTCATTCATTTCCTTTTAGACAGTTTCCTCAGCCACCCCAAGAGAACGGGACACTTCAGAGGAGAGACGATGGTTTCTGCTGGTGTGGAACAGGGCTGGCTGGAGGGCCCTAGGGCTAATGGGGCACTGGGCACATGGGAATGAGATGCTGGGCCCACCCACTTCACTGTTTGCCCAGGCTGTTCATGTGACAACAGGCACCAGAAAATCCAAATAAACCCGTTTGAGCACTAATCCAGCATCAGCAGACTCCCTTCCCGGCCCTCTGGGGGTGCTTGATGAGCTCCTATTACACCAGCTGTAGCTGCCCCCCAGCAGTCCCTCTTTGCTGCCCCTGTTATCTGCTCCTCCTCAGCAAGCTGTTTGGGGCCCTCAGTCTAGTTGGCACCTTGGCAGGACAACATGTGCCTCTCCTAAGATCTCTGGGGTAGTGTCTATAGTCATGGGAGAAACGCCCAAATTCACCTGAGTTCTTGAGATAAGAGACTTGGGGCCTCGTCTTCTATCCATGTAGTTCCCTGTAGGGTCTTGGTGCTGAAACTGCCTCCGTCGGCCTTAGCAACTAGGACCTTCCATATCACCCAATGCTGGGGCCAGGCCTGCCTCCACTCAGGAGTCATTTGGACACAACACAGGGGTGACAGTAAAAATTTTTAACGAGGATATCAGGGTGCTGACCAGTTGGATGGACGCCATCCACACCCCTGTATTCCCGCTGAATATCCACCCTGGTTCAACTGCAGGGCACCCAGGATGGCTTTGGTCATTGTCACCACGGCACAGAGATTCCTGGCCCCTTCAACTCCCCTCTTCTCCAACTTTGACACTGAGCCCTAAGCCTTCCTCTGGGAGCTCTGGGGTCCACTGCATTAAAACTAACTCCTGCCAGCTCTCAACAAAGCCCTCTCCCCCTGTGCAAGGTCAGCATATGAGGGAAAGATTTTCCAATTGTCCTGTCACCATTCTCGCCCTGAGGCCCACTACTCTCATGCAGATAAAGAACTTCCCTGTGTGCACAAAAAATCGCTTAGAGGGACCAAGAGCAGGCCAGAGGATGGAGTGATCACTAGATAAGGGCAGAGCTGTGTTACACTCACCTCAAACAAGAATGTACAAGTTCTATCAAAACAGACGTGAAGAATGGTCCAGCCCACTGACCATGAGGCAACTTCAGGTCTCCAGGGGACACACACACACACACAAACATGTGTGTGCGCTTCTAAACCTCCGGGTTCCAAGAGTCAGCATCCTGAGGCCAGTTCCCTCCTGTCCCAGCATCCACCCTGCCTCCATCACTGGGCTTAGAGAGAACCTCCCGCTTCCCAGCCACGATACACGAGAATGAAATTCCACTCTAAAAAGACCAGGTGGTGCAGAGATGCAACAAACCACAGAGTAACACAAAGGAGTAAACAGCACCCTGTGTGTAGCACCAGCTGGATTTTAAAATTAATCTTGCCTTTTTAAATTTGGGAGCATTTATGTAGCCAGCCACGGGATAGGTTGGTGCAATGAAATTGTCTCATGCCTTCTCCTGCCACCCATGTCCAGGAAGATATTTTGGGATGCTCAAGTAGTTTGGGTTTCTAGAATTCTTCTGATCCCCTTACAGCACAGAATATGGTTTGTCTAGGGACTTTGGAGGAAAGAGGCTGAGAGGCTGAAAGCTGAGTTCAATTTTTAACTTCATCAATCTCAGCCTGTTTTTCTAGTTATCAGTTGGCTCAAGTGACTCGCTCACCAGATGCCACGTGATGCACAGATCTCTTTCCAGTAGGAGGGAATAGGTTGTCTGATGTCAGGGCACACTGTGTCCAGATCTGGCTGAACATTATGACAACAAGGTCAAGGGGAGGGCTCTTTGGTGCATGGGGTTCTATGCAAGACACTGAGTGAGAGCTGCTTGTCAACCTGCAAAGAAAACCCTGGGGATGAAGAAACCAGTGCTTTGGGCACTTCCCATGAATACTTTTTAATCCATTTAATCCTCACTGTGGTTCTATGAGAGGCATCATCATCCCTCTTACTGATGAGGGAACAAAGGCTTAGGGGAATTCAACACTGCTCAAGGTCAGAGCTGTCCACACCCAGCCTTGCTGTTCACATCCAGGCGTATCCCCTCCCAGGTGTACTAGAGCAAGGCCACAGCATACCTGTTCTGGGCGCCCTGCAGAGGCTAGCATGGCGACGGGCTACTAGTGGAGTTCCTATGGCTCTTTAGCTTAATCATAGCACTAGGGAGGCCAAAGTGGTGGGTTCGCTGTCAGCGCCCATCAGATGCCCTGTCCTGGCCTTCTTAGTCTGGGTAGGAGTCTTAAAAATAGTTGCTATTGGGCACAAGATAGGGATGGGTCATCCCCTACTGATGGGAGAAAAAAACCTCAAAAGGTGAAACTGTGAGCATAACTAAGGCCATCTTGTTACGGAAATGACCCAGCCCCTCCTCTGTGTGACTACTCGCTGCTCTGCACGTACTCTAAAAAGTTCACATGCACTCCTGATTTATGGCCCCTGCTTACATATGTACTCCCCAATACCTTGATAAATTAAAACTTTGTTCTGAGTTTCTCTCCAGGAACAGGCTGACCAGAGGCAGGAAACACACACACCTACAAGGTATCCATCACAGCTGACAGAAGAATGGAACAATGAAAGACCCTGGAGTCCCTCATGCCTGAGGGAACCCCCTCCTTGCTGCCCATTTTCCCTATATAACTACCTCAAGATCCTGTAATTTTGGAAGATGGTGTTTTGAGACATTAGTCTGCCATCTTCCCGATTATGCCAGGTAATCCAATTAAAACTTCCTTTCTGGATCCTTAATTCATTGTGATTAATTGGCTCAGATCGCAGGGAGCAGAGCAAGCCCATTGCTCAGTATCACAACCATAGGGTGAGGGAGTGCCGTTCTGTTATGTTTCATGATAATCATCTTAAAAAAATTTCAAGAGATAGACTGTCCAACCCATACTAGACTGTTTTATGAACCCACCAAATATCCTCACGCCCCATGCCTTTGCTCACGCTTCCTTCCCCTTGTGAAATCTCTCCAAACATCTCCTCGGAGACACCATCCTCAGCTCAAAGCACTTCTGCCTCTGGACCCAACAGAATTCACAGACACCTGTAGCACCTGCTTCTGGTGACCTCTGCATGCTCTGTCCCGCCTACCAGATGAAGACTTCTATGGGAGCTGTCTGATTTTAATCCTCCTCTTAGGCAAACCACTGAGTCCATTGCCTGGCACATAATGCTGTGCATGTTTGTTGAATTACATTTATTCATATGCATGGATATTTCCAGATGAAAGGGATCTGAAATACCACAGGAATCTGAAATACCTTGAGCTCTGCTTCTGTAAAAATGTCTCTGAATAACCTGAGATAGACAGGGGACGAATCCTCTTCAGAGCTCCCACAGCCAGGCATGCGGTTCGCCGGTCCGGATCTCCCCTCCACACACCCTACCCTCCTGCAGCCAAAACTGCAAGCCAAAATGGCTTGCCCCTTGGCTGCCTGCGGATGCCCTCTGGTGGCTCTTCAGGGTAATGATAACGCCAAGACGCTCAGAGATGTGGGGTAGGCTCTTTATTAGGTGGTCACTGCAGTACTACAGGGGTTAGGAGAGGTCTGCAGCATAAGCAGTGTCAGCCTCAGGAATGTGGATCTCCTCTCCTCTTTGATCACAGTGGGCGAGCTTCTTCAGAAAAGCCCCCGTGAGGGACTGGTGAGCCCCAAGGTTAGAAGTGGAACTGGAAAGCCTCAGTCACGTGCTGCTTCCACGCCTCCAGGCTGGGCAACAGGGAGGAGATGCCCATGACATGCCAGGGCTCCCCATCGGACACCACTGAGGTCTGGTAGGACAGCAGCTGTACTCCTGCCTCTGCCAGGAGGCCTAGCAAGTAGAAGAAACCCCTGGTTGGCACAGGGCATGGGGGAAGGAGAAGCGGGAGGCTGGCAGCGGGGTCAGAAGTCTTGGACTCCTGGGATCAAAGTGCAATGAGAGATGATGGTCTCAGAATCGAAGAGCTGAGAGAGGGAACAACAGGGCGCCTGCCCATCTTCCCACGCTATTCCGGAGACTCTTCAGAACACCCTGACCATCAGGCAAGTCAGGGAGGGAAGATCCAGTCACAAAGAGCTAGAACAATCTCCTGACTTGCTGGCTGCCAGTTTTATCCAGACCAACAGCAAGAGAAGAAAGCAAGGGAGAAGTTCCTGGCAAGGATGGTGACATTGGGCCCTCTGAGGTCTGTGGACACTCTCTCTGCCAAATGTGGAAGTGCTCTAAAACCCCCAGCGGCCTGGGCGCCAGGGGACTGAGGCAGGTCTAAGACGCCCACGGCTGCTGGAGGGGATGCCCTGACAGGCTTCTGTGCGATCACGCGGGCCACCAGGGCCTGCGGTCAGGAGAAGGAAGCCTGCACTCTGGCTCTGAGCTCCTTGCTATGATACGGCTCCACAGGCAGATCTAAACTGTGTGCATAACAGGGTGAGCAGCCCAGCTAATAATGGAGGCTCTGGGGTCCTACCCCTGCCACACTGTTCTACAGCCTTAGATAAGGCACCTTCCCTCTGAACTCCACATCTGCTCCCCAAATGCTCTGGAAACTGGCAAGACAGACCCTCTGTATGCTGCAGATCCAGAGATGCCCTAAGCCATGGAAAGGGACTGAAAGAGGTGAAGGTCCACACAGCCCAGTCCTAGGATAGGACCACCCCACATGCCCGCCCCTGCCGCAAGGGCACAGGCCAGCCCTACAGGCCCCTCCTTACCAATCATGGTAGGCAGCATCGCAGGGTTGGAGCCCTGAGCCCGGAACAGGAGTAGAGGCAGGCCCCTGCGGAGAGGCGCTCCTGGTCTGAAGACAGCTCCGTTGAGGGCCTGCAGCACAGGTGTGGTGCCCTGGACCAAGCCCACAGCCTGGTAGGGGGCACCTGCCAGGGCCACGGTCAGGAGGCATTCCCCGCAGGCCTGCTCCCCTGGTGCAGCAGAGTTGTGGGAGGTGGTTATCTGCAGAGAGAAGGCAAGGAGGGGCAGTTATGCCCACCTCCTCCCTCAGCCTAACGGCTGATTTGTAGGGTTTCAGCCTGGCCAAGATGCTCAGCAATTCAGGGCCGGAGAAGAGGGCAAATGGACTAAGCCTGTGCCCTGAGCATGAGCTTCCTGCGACAGCCACTGCCTCTCTAACGGGAGGACAAGGAGAGATCTCCCAGGTACAGGTAAAGGCTGGGAGCAGTGGGAAGTGGGGAGGAGCATGGCGGGAGGGAGGCAGGGCTGAGAGGACCAGGATTAGCAGGCCTGCCATGGAGGTTGACCCAGCCTGGCCTTTCCTGCTCCGACTCGCTGGTTCCTGCACAGCGTCAGTGGCCTGAGTGGGACATGGGAGTGGAGGGGAGAGAAGGATGGGGATGTGGGAGCTCTGCTGCCCACTGCTTCTGCCAGCTCCCACTGGCTGAGACACAGACTTTGATCTAAACAGGGAACCAGAGGAGAAGATGCCAAAGGGGAGCTGTGAGGGACAGCAGAGGCTAAGAGGAAGTGTTGCAAGCTCACAGAGTCTGCCAGCTAATCAAGAAACCGGGGGCTACAGTAAAAGGAGCACTGGGCTATCTCCCAGCTTCCTGCCAGCCGCAGTTTCCTCAGCTGTGAAATGGGGGTGCTGCTACCGCCTCCTGTTCACAGAGCACTTATACAGATAGCACTTTCTGAGTATGAGTTCACTCCTAGCCACGCTCAGAGGCAGGCAGTACCTCCATTTGCAGATGAAGAAATATGGCTACCTCTCACAGGGAGAGAGCACCCACAGCAGGACGCACACCCCCGGCTTCCATGCCATGAGCAGGGCAGTGAGCTGCTCTGAAAACGCAGGGGGAGAAGGACGGTGCTGATGGGGGTGGGGAGGGGAGGGGAGGCGGGCGGGACGCGCACATTGAGGCCAGCCTCTTTCACCAGCAGCTTGGCGTTCACCAAGTTGACATCCGTCTGATCAGAAGTTTTTTTCAGGAGGCCGACAATGACTGCGGCGCTTAGGCAGCTCCCAGCGTCCTTCAGGGACGTCCCTGGGGACAGAGAGAAGTGACCATAAGAGGGCTGTGGAGCAGCACAGGAGCCAGCAGGAGACCACTGGCACCCAGTTCTGGGCTACAGGCTCCTTACTGCCCTGGGGCCCAACCCCAGCCTGCCTGGGCAGTCCTGCTTTGTCCAGAGTGTAGAGAGCCAGCAGGGGAGACACAATGAGAGTCCTGGCCTGGATGCCCAGGACACGCCACACCAGGCTAAGAAACTCCTCTCCAAAGCTCAGCTCCACTCCACTGCCCCCGCAAACCTGCCCCTGGCCTGGCCACCCTGGCTGCTTGCTATTCCCTGAGGGGACACTTGAAAAATGCCCTACTCCCACCCTACCTGGCACTCATGCCCTTGCCAGCCTCAGGAAATCGAAGCAGAAAGGGGCAAGGGAAGCAACTGCTGCCCACTTCCTGCCTCGTTTCCTCCAGGGCCTGGGCACCCAGGCCGGCAGGGATCCCTGGCTGTGCCCTCACTGGTACTGGCGATGCTCAGGGATCCACCTGCTCCCACCCCCAATCTCTCCACAAGTGAGTAGATTCCCAACAGTCAACGGACAGACAAGCTTCTGCAGGGTAGAGGGGACTGGAGCCTCCCTGGTCTCTCAAGCACATCTACACAGGGCTGGAATGCAGCAAAGGCGAGCCCGCTCAGTCGCCAAGGGGCAGACAGAGGGCACTGCCCTCGTTCCCACTCCCCGGCTGAGCAAACTCCCCCAAGGACCATCAGCTTGTCTGAGGGCCCACCTTAGTATGTCACAGAGCAGAAAATGTCCCTGCCGCCTCATCTGGCACTCCCGCCCCAACTCTCACTTAACACATGAAGATCCCACAGCTCAGAGAAGGGAAAGTCACACAGCAGGTAAGCGACAGGGTCAAAACCAGAATCAGAGGTCCTGTCACTTAATCCAGGACTCCTTCCACCAATCCCCTGCCTCTCAAGTGAAGCTCCGTCTCCTGTGGGGGTCTGTCTTGTACCCAAAACACATACATCTTAAAAATACTGCATAAACATGATTTGTGAAAATTAAGTATATTCCCCAACTTTCTGTAGCCCTCCCACTCTGTCCCTATTCAGCAGCAAGTGAGACATTCTCAGACAGAATATGGAAGCACAAAACCAGGGTCACCTCTGAGTCCCTCACTGTCTGTGACCTGCAGCAGACACACCTAGGAGGGTGCAGAGTCCATGCCCCTCTTCCCCCATCTCTGCAGTATCCCCAGCTCACCCTGTGTTACCACCTGGATGGTCCCTTTGGGGGACCCAGCCCAGGCTCGCATCAGTGCCCCCAGAGCTTCTGCCAGACCAATCCAAGCCTTGGTGTGCGGAGAGAAGACACTAGTAAGGGCCTGGGCGTTTACCTGCGGAGACAGGTGGAGCAGGGCTGAAGTCAGGAGGAGGTGGGGCAGGACACACCTGTCCTACTTGGCTCCCCAACAAGGTCTTATTGCCGAGACTCAGCTCCGCGTGCAGAGCAGAAGGCACGGGGCAACCCTTGCTTTGGGTGTCTAGGGGGTGACAACCTCCATCAGCCACCAAGACAACAGCTCGTTCCTATAGCTGAGGAGAGCTGTAGAGCCAGAAAAGGGCAGAAAAGGTTAAGACCACTGCAATTTGCCATAAGGGAGGAAAAAAGGCATTTTCCCCCTCCCTGGACTATGCCAGCCCCAGCCCTCCACAAGAGACTTCTTTTTCCTGGGCTGGGGAAGGATCTGGACAGCACAATAGGAAGGTGGGTCTTTGACATAAGATGTATGGGGAGTCATGGATCACTTGGACATAAAGTGGCAGGTCTCTATGGGATGGCATTCCTAATTTCTCTTCATTTTTATTTTCTATCTTGATAAAAAAAAATCTGAGTGTTTCACTGTCACTAAACACTTTGACCAAATATCACAATTTATAAAGCTGGATTTATATACTTTTGGTGATCCTATCATATTTCAAACGTTGACCCCTGTGAAGTCCACCACAGGAATGCTGGGCAGTTGAAGGAGACAGAAGCTACAAATCCTTCTAAAGTTCTAAGTCTAGGTCTGGCCGGCTAGACTCCCACTTCTTTTGTAGGCAACCTGCAAAGGGAACCATCTAAGAAGGATTTCATTAGAAATCTGGGGTTTGATGCAAATCAAACAGACGGCTACAAGATGCAAAAAAAAGAAAGCATGGTTCTTCCATTCCTGTTTTCATAACGACATAACTGGCAGAGAATTAAAGAGAGTGTCATGATGTTGGGGACAACCAAGAAGGCAGGGCTTCCCCCCAGAGCCTCTGTGTGGGCAGCGGCCTGGTGAGAGGGCCCCTCCCTCTCCAAGGGGCTCAGAAAGGAAGAGGTGGTCGGGAGTGGACAAGAGAAGGCCAGCTGCTGGGAGCAGAGCTGAAGTGCCACACAACAACTGGCTGGGCGAGAGCCTGAGGAAGAAAAGTGCAAGAAAAGTAAGCAACCAAGAAGCCCCAGAGGGCAGACATCAGGCTGTGTTTCGGTCCTCTGTGCGGGCACAGCCCAACCCCAGGGAGGGGCTGGTCGCAGGTCTGCAGAACAAAAGGAGGGTACTCAATCTTCTCTAGAAGACGAGAGGGAGGGCTCCAGGAAGAGCTGGGTGCCTCTGGGCACCAACCTGACCCTAAGGTTACTTGTGTGTCAAAGGTTAGAACAGAATCAAACTGGAGAGGATGCAGAAAAGAATTAGGGAGAGAGATATTTCCCACGTGATAAAAATGTCTTTATTTCCAAATGCTTACGCTAAGACCATCAGTGGCTTTGTGTGGAGAGTTAAATTTGCCTAAGTTTATTTTGACGAAGAGATTTTACCTCTTAAGTAAGACGGGGAGATTTTATGGTTCCATTTGATGGAGGTGGTGTTAAGGAGTCCGCTTCATGAAAGGGCCTGGAATGCCACTGCTACCTAATGACAATGTGAGTAACTTGCAAAGGATGCAACAGTGAGGGCAGAAACCCACCTTGCGAAAAGGGAGAAGGGAAAAGCCAAGCCTGGATTGCAGCTCAAACCTCAGCCTGGGTCCCAATCAGCATCACTTCCTGGGAGGAAGGAACCCGCTCAGAGGCCTACGACGTGCACAAGGAATGAGAAAGCGTGCCCTGTCCTGAAGAGCCAACAGACACAGTAAAGAGAGAGAGGTGCAGACACAAACAGACCAAGTGTTTCCGTGACCCCTACGTGTGGCCGTCACCAGCCTCTGCAGTCCTGCTTATTACACCTGTGAGGGGTCCCCCTACAGGGCAGTAGCTGGCTCCTTTACTTTCTCAGGATGTAGACGGCAAGGGGGCCTAGAGAGCTGGGCTCTCACACCAGGCTGGCAGGGCTGGACAGAGCATCCTGTGATTTTCCTGCCATAGTCTGTCCTTAGCAGTGAACACTCCTGTGCTGAGGGTCGGGAACCACCGCCCAGCCCCCGCCAACCCTCATTCAGTCAACACCGAGGTATTGATTACATGCTCTGGGCAGAGCCGCATGAGCCGCAGAAAAGCTTCCATACTGGTTTTTTGCCTTCAGAGAAACTAGAACTTAGTTAAGGAGAAAAGATAGAAACTCAAGAAACCTTAATAGCAAGAGAATGTGGTTCATTGTGAAAAGATTGAGATGGAGGTGGAAAGGCCAAGCAAGTCTTTGTGAAGGGGTGGCGAGCCCTTGGAGAAGAGTTGTGCCTTCCTTACTCATATCTGTGTGCCCAAAGGGCCATGAATGTCTGGTACCCAACAGAGTTTAAGTAACATCCAAAGACTAGATGAGTGAGACAGGACTTGAAGTCTAACAGGTTAGGCTTGAAGGAGAAATACATGCCACGAAGTGCCCAGTGTGAGCAAAGATAAGACGTGGGGACATTAAGCCCTAATTTGGGAAAAGTAAGGGGGCCAGCTGGCATGGAGTGTTCATAATGGGTGGTAGGGGCGCAGGTTGTCAGGACAGGGCAAGTCCCTGCCCAGGGTTCTAAGATGGACACGATGAAGGGAGTGCTAGGAGGAGCTTATGAGGTGAGTATGCCCTAATGGGGCTCCCACCCCCAGCATCCAGCAGTCACCCCAGCCACACTCCTTCATTCCCAGGGAATGTGGAGAACAAAGGAGCCTTTCTCCAGAGGCTGGGCCCCGCGAAGAGCCAGTCTCTGCAGCAAGGATACAATATAACAGGCTAAGCTGGCTCCCTGTGCCAGGCCTTGGCTACCAAGGCTAGAGATAGGGACGCTCCTGCCTCCCACCCAGAGGCCTGGCTCCAGTGGAGTCCCTTATCTTCTGCTCCCATGACTGAATCTGGTCATCACACCACCATTCACCCCGGTGTCACCGTTCCCATCAACAGGACGCCCTCCTCCCACTCCTCACTCTGCCTTCCAGGCCCCAGCCCCACATGGTGATACTTACAACCCCCGCTAGAGACTTCCCCTTCACCATGTCCACGAACTGGATGGCGATTTCCTCCCCGCAGCGGCTCTGGGCCTCCTTGGTGCTGGCGCCCAGGTGGGGGCAGCTGATGACGTTCTCGTGGTCCACCAAGGCTCGGTCCCGCGGTGGTTCCTACCCAGAAAGAGACACCTCTTGGTTGGCTGCTATGGACTGCCCCAGGGTGTGAGGAGGGGGTGGGGGGGAAGGCAGGAGTGATACTGCCTTCTGCTTCTGTTTTGTCAAGGTGGGCACTGGACTCCATAACGGCTTCCTCATGAATGTTTCACCACAGCAGAGTGGGCAGAGCTGTAGGCCAGATTCAAATCTCAGCTCTACCACTCACACGCCTTTGGGACAAATGTCCATCTCTCTGAGCCTCAGTTTCACTATCTATAAAATGGGTTCATACTACCCTCCTCATGCCGTTTTGTGGAGACAATACTCCAGTAACACAGGAGTTTTTCCTCCAGTGGTAGGAATTGTTGCTGTTAGTGGTTTTTCCCTGAAACTATCAGCTCTGCATCCATGCAGCACGTCCCCTCAGGTCTTAGCACAGCGTCATGCTCCTCACGGGCACTCCACACGGTGGCTCTCACCAAGGCTGGCAGGCCACCTGGTCACCTCTACCGCCCCCCAGTATCCCTCCCACCCCTTCTGCTCGCTAAGCACACTGTGCTGCCCTTGGGAATGTTACTTAGGCCTCTTCTCTTCTGGTTATTGTCCCCAGGGCTCTGTCGGCTCTTACTGGATTTGGGCTACGTAGACCTACGGCTGCCGGTCAGAAGGCCGAGCAGAGCAAGGGAGGTGCTGTCTTAGGGAGACGGCAATACAGGAAGGGCCAGGCACACCCTGCCTTCCAGGAGCTTACAATTAGTTGAGAAAGATGACCAGGAGTACAAACCCTGGGCAGGGAAAGATAGTGAGTACTATGGGGCTCAGAGAAGGCCAAGGACTTGCCAAGGCCGCTCAGCTCATAACCAGCAAACCCCCACTGCCTGATCCAGAGCCCATGCTCTTTCCCGTGGATCTCTGACGCTGGGGTCAGGATTTTTAAGAGAGGCTGACAGGATTCAAGTGGAAACACACTCTTCATCTTTCCATCTGGTCTAAGTGTGGGGTGGGGGGAGTGGGGGAGCAGAGCTTGAGTCTCTCACTCCTGCAGAGAGACCTAAGGAGAGTGGCCCTCCCTGGGGACCCAGGGAATGCTACTAACAATTATCCTTGGGCTTTCTTCCCTCCCAGGGAAGAGACGAAAGGAAAGCCTGTGGACACCGGGTGAACTTTCTTCTTGGCAATGGGAATCATTTCATCAGAGACCTGCATCTGTACATTAAACCCTTCTCTCCCTGCCCCAAATCCTCCACCTCAGAACTAATTGGCTGCTCTGTCTTCCCTGAAGTTATCAACATAGCAGCAGTCGAGGGGCCTGAGACCAGGAATTGGGTCCTAGTTAAAATCTTGGTTTTGCAGAAGACAACATGGCTGCCTCTGTACCAACCTCTGCAAGGGCTCCTCGAACCACAAAGGGTTATTTTTGGCAACACAATTTCTCCCACTTACCATGGACACTAGAGACAGTAAACCGAAGGCCTTTGTCCATGCTGGGCATTCCCCACCCTGAGCCCCTCTGTCTCTCACCTCTCCCCTCCTCCACTGTCGGCCGGTTGCCAGGCACTTACTTCCGTGAACACGTCCAGCGCGGCTCCAGCACACTGACCCGACTGCAGGGCCCGGAGCAGGGCGCCTTCGTCCACAATCCCGCCCCGAGCACAGTTCACCACGCGCACCCCCTTCTTGCACTGGGCCAAAGTGCTGTCATTCAGCAAACCTGGAAGAGAGGGAAGAGCTCTCCTGAGGCGACAGTGCGCGGGATGCCAGGGGCCCGGGACAGGCTCTGGGGGCCCTCCCCTGACCCCACACCAGCTCTTTCCCCATAGGCCTCCTTCCCGAGGGACAGCAGCCTTGCTGGTCTCACCTCTCCCTTCCCAGATGTTCTGTTCTGGATTTGGATCGGACTCAGCTTAGAAACATACTAGAAGCCCCTGCGATATCAGTGCTTCATGTGGGTCCCAGAATCAGATAGGCCTGTGGTGGCCCTAGAAAGTATCCCCAGGGTCACTGGTTGGACACGTTGACCCCGCTCACCCAGACACCCCGTGCACTTTCAGACAGCTCCCCCCTCCTCTGTCTGATCCAAGGCCATCGAACAAAGCCTCACTATGCGCATGCTCGAGGGCCCTGGGCAGGGCCCTCCCCAGAGCTAGTCACCGGCATCTACAGAAGGCCCAGACTGAGGACACACCCAATCTGATCTGTGGCTTCTGTGGCCAACCACAAGGTAGGGACACACCCACCTGTGGTGGAGGGCAGGAGAGGTGTGTGCACAGTGATGAAATCACAGAGAGGCCAGATCTCCTCCAGGGGCAGCTGCTGAACGCCGAAGGAGGCCGAAACCTCTGGCGAAATGATAGGGTCGTACCCCACAGTCTGGTCAGAAGCGAGAGAGAGGGAGTAAATGTCATTATTACTTATTAGTATTATTAATAATGGCAACCACGTATTGAGTATTTACCATATACCAAGCATTATTGCTATACCTTTCCGAACACCAGTTTACTTCTCACAATATAAGGGGGTTGTCCAAGCCTGGTCACTGGGGAAGGGGTGAAACCCCAGTGCTGACACACCAGTGACAGAGTGTGGTCCTCTTTCCTGAAATTGCTTTCGATAAGGCTTAAAATGCATCCAGTTCTGGAAGGCATAACTTGGTGACTCATCACACAGAGGTGTAAATGATAACAGCAGATCCTTTCCACAAGGCAGGTTTGACTAGAGTGGGGACCAAGGACACTGAGAGGAGGAAAATGAGATATGAAGGCACTGTAGATGAGAAGGACCCAGAAAGAACCTTGGTCTGGGCCAGCTGGCGGAGGGGTGCCCAGAAGGACCTCCATGAGGTTGCTGAGAAGGAAGAAAGGTTGACCTAGGAGACAGGGGCAGGCAGGAAGCCCAAGGGTATAAACTTCATCAACCTCATGAAACTGGCCAAAGGTCACTGGATATTGGTGATGGGAAGAGGAAAGCTGGAGAAGACAAAGCTCAGAAGAAGGAAGAAAGGATGTGTAGTCATAGTTAATCATGGCGAACATTTATTTAGCATTTACTGGATGTCAGATGCTTTCATCTACCTCATACCTGATGGGTTAGGAACTATTATTTCCCCATTTTACAGATGAGGAAACTAAGGCACGGAGATTAAATGACTTAGCCAAGGTCACACAGCTGGCAAGTGGTAGGGCTGGGACACAAACCATTGTTGATTCCAGAGCCTGCAGTCCTAGTGTCCAGCCTCTAATGAGGAGGGAAGCGGGGAGGCCCACAGACCCACTTGAGGAAACGGGGTTGGAGTGAGATGAAAACTTCTCCTCTCCTACATCAGAAACAGTCTTAGGTGCCAGTCACGCATCTCTCAAGGGCAATGCTTTAAAGGTTACTGAGCCAGCGCAAGCAGCTGGGAAGAGATTTCAACCAGGCACGAAGCGTCTCTCTTGCAACAGCAAAGACTTATCCACTTCCTGCCCAGTCCACCCAGGAGGCCTTCCCAGGGCTCTCTCCATGAGCTCGACCCATGTTGGCAGCACTGACTTGGGGAAAAGAGGGGTGGGAGCCACGAGAATCTCAAAGGCATCAATGTCCTCAAGAAGGCATGGCAGCCAACTGAGCTGGATGGGCCTGCAGGACCCAAGATATGACACTGAACCAGGAGGCTGGACCTGAGTCCTGCCTTTGTCACTGTCAAGGTCAACTGTGTATCAAGGTACGAGTCAGTGCCCTGTGCACTTCAACCCTAAGTAAAGGAGCTGGTTGAATGATCTCAAAGTCATCTCCAGCTAGAACATTCAACAATTCAATATTCCTTGAAAAGAAAGTTCCCTCAACCCTGAGAGGAGAATGTTCAGACTTGGCCCAGGATTCAACAAAAACAAACAGAAAGGGGCCAGCCCCAGTGGCCTAGTGGTTAAGTTCGACACACTCTGCCTCGGCAGCCCAGGTTCAGTTCCCAGGCATAGACCTACACCACCCATGGCCACGCTGTAGCAGCAACCCACATACAAAATAGAGGAATACTGGCAACAGATGTTAGCTCAGGGGGAACCTTTCGCAGCAAAAAATAAATAAATAAAAAAACACAAAGAACATAAAGCATAATATTTCAACAGTGGTTATCTCTGAGCGGTGGAATTTGTTTTACTCCTTTACACTTTCCTATGCTTTTCAACTTTTCACCACTGATCATGAATTTCTTTTGAAATTAGGGAAATACAAAAGTTGTTTTAGAAAATAATGGCAAAGAAGACTTCTGTATCAAATTCAGCACTTCCAGAGAAGAAACTGAAAATGGTTATGAATGAGGTATAGCTTTTGGATCACATTTTTCATCATCAGCTTTATGGAGCACGGAAAGGCAAGTGGGCCCCACCCCAAACATCAGTGGAGGTTTTGGGGAAAGAGGCTGCCTCCCCCATGCCCTAGGGGATCACAAGCTCATGACTACTGCAGGCCCACATGGCTGCTCCCCTCAGATACAACTTACTCACCTCTCAGCGGGGAGAATGAAATGTCCAGGGGAGGAGACAGGATCCCTGCCCTTGTTCTCACACGTCTTCTTTGTCTGCTGGCTCTGAGGCTAGCTAGAATAATGGCCCTGTTCATCTCTAATCCAGATGTACTTTTTATCGTGTGGAGTGGGGAGAGGACGAGAACACCTATGGAGGTCACAAAGCTGAGTTTCATGGAGCGAGTTCATACAACTGTATTGCCTCTGGGCTCTCAGGAGCCAAGAAACAGTGTGGGGCTGCCGGGAGGGAGGGTCCATGGGCTGAGCCTGGCCCAGTGCCCCTAGTGCAGGTGCCTAGGCTAAAGGGAGCAAATGGGGAGAGTGGGAGATAAGCATCTTCCACAAGGGTCAACAGGCCCTGACTCAGCTTCTTTCAGAGAGACAGTATCTCACGCAACTGCAGATAACTCAGGGAAAAAAATCAGGCTGAGAAAAGCCCTGTTCTCATTTTTCACTCTAGATACCCAGGGCAGACAGGAGCTGACCTCAGCTCAGGGTTGGGGTTCTTACATCAGGAGACCATGTTGGGGGGAGTAGAAATGGTGACACTGGGCCCAGGAGACACATGCCTGAGTAGGGTCCTGATGTGTCCTGGAAAGGGTCAGATGTCCTAATATGCAAAAGTTGGAGCAATTCCGCGTCCACATCACTGGAACACTATTCCTGGAGAGGAGCCCTAGGCAGACGCATAAAGGGATTCCCCACCTCAAACCCAGCCCCAGACAGACTCCTGATGCTGGGGCAGCAGAGGAAGCCCAGCTTTTCAAGCGGTGTTCCAGGGCGACCCCCTAGCTGGTATCATAGAAGGCAGCCTCAAGAGGGTGACCGTCCTGCTCCAGGGCCCTCTTGGTTTAGCAGTGGATGGAGGAGCACAAGGTCAAGGTTAAGGGGCTCTAACAAAGGAACCGAAGGGTCACACTCTTTCTCTACCCCACAGCCAAATTCTTGAGGTTAGCACTGGAATTCTCTCCCCCTCACACAAGGAAGTCTCACAAGAAAACCCAAAATAAAAACTAGTCACGGCTGCAGGGGTGAAGGCCCAGAGCCCCACCTGCTGTCTCCCTGGGTCCCCTCCCCATGTACCTATGGCACCTTTCTAGAACCTAAGGTTCTGGAAAGAACTTGAAAAGCACTGCTCTAGTAGGATTTCCAGTTACCAGACTGAGATAGGAGCTGCCTATGCTGAAGAGCTTTTGTTCCAAGAAAGGCCAGTACAGTGATACAGCACAGGAACTGTTTAACAAACACGGATCAGGAATGAAGACAGCGGCAGTGGTGCAGGGCAAAGGGCACCAGATTGGAAGTCAGGAGACCTGGAGTCTGAGCTGGACTCAACCACTTATTAGTCCTATTATCTTGAGCTTTATCTGTAAAACTGGGATAATAATATTGACCCTACAGGGTCATTGTGAGCACACTATCTGGCACAGCGGACCTCAGTAAACATTAGTTGGACCCAAAACAATCTGTGACAACTGGTGTCTCAGGTTCAATGTCCATCCCTCTGGGCTAACATCAGATTCATCACAACACTGGCCACAAAGAAACTGTTAAGAAATGCTGATCTGCTCCTCACAGAAAACCTTGATGAGAAAGCACAAGGCTCAGCTCCTGGCTGGCTTGGGCCTCTTAACACATTCTAGGGGACCTGCCACCATGAATGAGTCGTATCTCTGAAGTTACAACCTGCTATTTGGCAACACCATTGAGAAAAATCTTCTAGCAGAAAGATTAGAGAGCATAAGACCTGGAAGACTCAGACCACCAGCAGGCTGCAGGCTGCCAGAATTATCCTGAAACCACGTCTGCGCCATACGGCTCAGAGCGAGGCAGCAGCTGCTCTAAGGTGGCAAACCAAGGCTCCTCCGGGCCTGTGCTGGTTGAGGGTGGCAGCATAGGTGGGCTCTCCCCCCACCACACACACCAGGTGGTGTTGGGAAGCCACCTGGCTAAGCTCCTTGGCAGAGCTAAGGTCTAGGATATCCCCCTTCCCTGAGTGACCAGACAGTGACAAAGAAAGAAAAGGAAAGGGGTCGTCCATCCCCAACATCTGAGCACAAGATGGTCTCTCCCTACAACTCCTGTGATATGAAGGGGAAGCTCTGAAATCATGATACTCTGGAAGGAGTCAGATGTTGTCATCCACTAACAGCCTAATCAATGATTAATGGCCTGGGTGACAGATCAGGGCAGAGGTTAAGACCCCAGGTGCCAGGGAGAGAACGGGATGATGAAGATAACCTTCACATGCATTGCAGTGCTGCCCCAGCCAACCCGACCACAACTACTCAAAGTGTCCCCCTGCCTCCTGGTCTACTCTACGTCTTTAATTACAGTATTCTCCTAAGCTCCTGTAACAAGCCACAGTCCTTAACAATTTTACACCATTTCCTACAACTGCACAGTGAACTCACTGCTAACAACCATTTCAGAGATAAAGAAACTGGCAGCCCATGAGGTGATGGGTGCTCAGAATTGTCAGGGCTTTAAAGGGCGTCTGCTTCTACCTCCATCATGCTCACATGTTGGCCGAGTGTTATCCAGTCTTGCATGTGTATCTGCAGTGATGGGAGACTCGCTCTCTCCTGAGACCACCCATTCCATCTGGGGCCACATCTATCTGTAGATCTGTCCCCTCTGACTTGCACCTGCTGGTCCTCCCTGGATCCACTCCTTAAAGAGCATGACTCTCCTAGAGGACTGCCCTTCAGCTATGTGAAGGCCCCTACTATGACTCCCAAGTCTTGACTGGGCTCAGTGACCCCAGTGCCTTCAACCTTAGGAAGCACAGATGAGCCCCTCACCATCACCTTCTACCTCCAGAGCTTCTAGTCTTGTAAAGCATGGAGCCCTCGACTGCTCACAATACTC
This sequence comes from Equus quagga, assembly GCF_021613505.1. Classification (NCBI taxonomy): domain Eukaryota; kingdom Metazoa; phylum Chordata; class Mammalia; order Perissodactyla; family Equidae; genus Equus; species Equus quagga. The sequence goes on along the minus strand of NC_060284.1, from coordinate 49,542,113 downwards.
ACAGGGGGTCTGACCAATACAGAGCATGAGGAATGTCACCTCTCTTGCTCTGGAAGCCAAACTTCTTTTAATGCTACCAAAAGTTACATTACCTTTTCTATCAGCCACGCCACTGTTAACCACACTGTGCTATTGTCAACCAAAGGTCTCCTCCCCTAGAAAGCTTTTTATAAATACCTCTACATCCAACGCTTGTTTAGTCGTCTTGGGGGCTCATATGCAGGGTGCTGACATGTATTCTAGCTAAATTTCCTGTCAGGGTGCCCAAGATTCTAGCTTTCCTATATCTCTTAGGACTTGATTCTGCACACTTAAGTATTAGCCACCTCTCCCTGCTTCCTGGTATCCACAAATGACACATCATGCAGGCTGCTGATGAGAATGGTGGACAAGGCAGAGCCCTACACTCTCCTGGACAATCTCCCTCCAGTTTGAGACGGATCCATCCTTCAACCATTTACTAAACCCTGAGCGCCAAGCACACAATCTCCATCTTAATCCCAAGGGTATCATGAAAGACCTCACCAATGTCTTGCTAAAGTCCACATTTGCAAAAAATCGAAATGTCCATAAGTGAGAGAATGGCCAAATGAAAAGCAATTTATCCATAAAACAGAATTCCACGCAACAGTTTAAAAATATGATAAATTTATTTATTCCAAGTCATACATTCTTATCGTAACAACACAGCCAATATTCTGTTCTCTATAGAGTCCCCTATAGGCAAGGAACTATACGTATTGCATGTAAACACAGAAAAAAGTCTGCGATGACAACATCAAACTGATGTCACCTCTGAGGAGACTAGGATTGGGATGATAGTCAGAGACCCTTACCTACATTTCCATTTTTATGAGAATGCATTCACTTACTACACAATTAAAATATAATTTCAAATAGTCCAGGTATACAACATCTAGGGATTTCCATAATCTACCACTTTAATATCACGTTCCAAAGATACAGCAAGGCCAGTTTAAGACAACTTGTGTTTAGTAAACTCTGATCATTGTTTCCTGTCTGGATGATGATAAACTATCTCCTTCGCAATTTGTTCAAGAATCTTCCTTCCTTGCCCTTTAGAAAATCTTGCTCTCCACGACTGCTCAAACATCAAGTGAGGTTTGGATGATACAAGTCGGTAATCTCTCTGCCCAGAGACAAAATTCATCTGGACGCAGAAATGTTTTGGGGAGTTCAGTTACAGTGAGCAGCTGAGCATGTAGAGAGGCCACTTCGGCCACTCCAGAATGACCAGAGCCAGGCAGCTCCTGGGCTGATGGGCGAGGAGAGCGAGGACATTCCAAGGCATATTTCACGTGGTTACAAACAGCATGTCCCATGTAGCGAAGCAGCTACATGCTGCAACATAAAAGCACCGCCCCCTCAAAGCCATGCTGGGAATAAAACATTTGGGGTGTCGTGCAAGGTATGCCCAGAGACACAGATTAACAATCATGAGCAGGTTCTAGAACTCTCTTCGAATCAACTACCTGTCTGAGGGGTGTCAGTCACCTCCAGTGCTGATGCTCAAGGTCCTACATCTCTCTGTGCCTCTCAGAAGCAGACCTGGGCCGAAGTGGAGTAGCTGAGTGGTGCCAGACGAACAGAGAAACTCACTAATCACTTCAATTATTCAGGAAATGAGGTAGAGTTTTTTGTGTGGGTCAAGTCACTGCCAAAGTCTCAAGTTCTTGACAATGACTGTTCCTGAGCTAGAAGAGTCCCACGTACCGTGGCACCATGGGCAGGGGGAGTGAACAGAATGGAAAGGCCACTGGGCCTGGCAACCTGCCCCCAAGCCACGGTATCATCAATGAAATGCTCACCTGTTTGGCTACATGCTTTCTGAGTTTTACTTAACATCTGACCCCTGCTTTTAGACAATCAGAATTCTGCATGAGCTAAATCTTTACCTTGAGCCCTCAGAAAAGAGGAGGGAGAAGAAAGTGCTCTTTGTAGCTTATGGCACCCTGCCACCCCTGCACAGAAGGGCATGGCTCTGGTTGGTTCTCATGATCAGCGGATCCTGCTGAGCCACACCCACCTCTCTCAGAGATCTAGAAAAAGGTAGCTGCTCTTCCCAGTGCTGAGGCTTATGATGTCTGGCTGACTTAAATAAATATGGTGGGAGAGGAAGAAGGAGGGAGATGTTCAATGTGGTATAAGGGGATGCCCACCTGGGTTCTTGTCTACCATCCATTTGCTGTGAGCCCTTAGCAAAAATTTACCAAGTCCAGAGGTCAATATAAAATTAAAGGTTAATCTTAATTAATAAGGTCCCTTCTAGCTCTGTGAAGGTGGGAGGGACAGACAGAAAAGGAGGGAGCAAAGGAGAAAGGGAAAATTCCATAGCGCTCTCTGTAAATTTTTCTAGACCTGAAATGATCTGATTTTCAAAACTATTTTCCTTAATATTTAACTAAAGCCTTCCTGGCTGCAGTTTGAACCCACAATCTCTCCCTCAACAGCCATAGTAAACATGGCTAGCACTGCCAGCTGCCTCGTCTCTCTGGCCTATCTGGGCACCCCTGGGGGTCCCCTCTCTTGGCTGGGTGGTCTCCTCCTTTGAAAGGTTTCCTGGATTGGCCCTAGGGGGTGGCAACGCTATTGATGACATCCCTCCCTCAAACAGAAGCCTACTGAGCTCCCAGAATAGGATAAGGCAGGGCCATGGGGAGAGGCAGGGGTCAGGGATGAATTCTGAGAAATGTGAGCTCTTCCCTCCACCATGGGCTCTCCGTGTATAGACAAGCACCTTTCAATCTCTTCTGGACTGTGGAGGGGACCTAGGAGATGGATGGACAACTGCTCTGTTGTAAGGCTATAAATTTGCTCCTGTTTTCTGAATTATCACAGGAGACAGATAAGGAACAAAACAAGGAGACCCTCGCAGGAGAGGAGGAAAGGAAGGTACACAAGACCCATCCCTGTTCCACTGGGACTCAGGGCTGCAGGACCCAAACCAAGGATTCTCAGATTTCAAGTTCAAGTGTCCAGATCAGCAGGCCAGCCTCCCTGCCTCCCCAGCTTGACCACTTGTTTAGTCAGGGGCCCTAAGGGAGGGCACACCCTCCTAGGACAAAGCCTTTAGCTTCTCTCAGGCAAAGCTGCCTCTTCCAAAACTGTTACAGGAAGCCCCATGTCAAAGGGGCCCAGCGATCTCTTACCTTCATCCCAAAAGACTGCATCCGGGTGGCCACCTCTCTCCCAATCTTGCCCAGGCCAAGAATTCCCAGGATCTTTCCATTCAGCTCTGTTCCCATGAACTGCAGCCAAATAAGCAAAAAGCAAAGAAGCTGAAATCAGCACCAAGAGGGGACCTTGGCACCAGGCCCAGGGGGGTGAGCCAAGGTCAGCTGCTCACCTTCTTCCGGTCCCATTTGCCATCTTTCATCGAAGCCGTAGCCTGAGGAATCTGCCTGTAAGGACAGACAGAGGTTTAGTGAGCCCACCCAGACCCCTACCAGCCCAGGAAGGCAACATGAGGTCTACAGAACCGGGGCCTGGGAGTCACTGCCCCAGGGAATCAAGCTCAGTCTGGGCCTGGGAGCTCAGGCTCAGCAACAGTGAAGCAGGTCAGGGGAGTCTAGCAGAGGGAAACCCTCAGCAAGACCTGAGTTGGGAGCCATGGGATTTCTGTCTCCAGCTAAGAGTCTGGGAGGAGGTTCTGATTCCACCTCAGCCACTGAGGTGTCAATCTGTGTGTCTCAGGGTGAAGAAAAAGTAACAGCCAATCCCCCACAGTTTGTAGGGATAACAAAGTGATGACATCAAGTGCTCCAGAAGTTTGAGGATTTTCATTTTCCTACTCCATCCAGGGCCACAATCTATGACATCTTCCACTATATCAGGGGACAGCTGATTACGTATTCTTCCTTGAGAGTTCTTAAGCCCCAACCAACTCACGGTAGAATGGAGTGGTGGGTGCTACAGTCTAGAAACTTCTAATATCCACACCACCCCTCGTCCTGCCACCAAATACACACACAGACACTCCACACACATACACTCCCTCCACAGCCTATCTCCTCCTACTGGTTAACATGGAGGTCTGAGTCTCCATGTATTTTCTAGAAGGGATAAAGGAAGTTAGGGCAAAGTTAGAGGTCAGAGGGCAAGATACGTCATGTAAGACTTGGTCATCCAGGCTTCTCTAGAGGAGAAACAACGTCTAGAACGTTTGAGGAGAACCTTGTCTGTTTTAGACCCTCTAGAAGAAATGTTTAGACCACATTCACTCATTTAATGCTCAAAACTGCACTGAGGTTAAACATCATCCAACTAGAAGTAGCTGAATCGATTCAAAGCCAAGGAAGACATCCCCGCCAGTTAGCCTCCCAAGTATTTAAATGCAGGCTTTCCTGCCGGCCACAAAATTCAGTGATGTGTGCACGTGTGAGCGTGTGTGTGTGTAAAAAGGAGATTCCAAGATATCGTTCCTGTATTTCCACTTCAATGACTTCTTATAAAAAACATTCACTCGTAGCTACACATGACCAGGACACAGACTTCCACGTGAGGGTAAGGTGGAGGGTAGAACCTGTGCTCCTACGATCAGAGCCCCGTCAACTCCTGGGAATAAGTACCAAGCTTCCTGGGGAAGAAGCTCCATCTCCCTGTTGTGGCCCATCAGGCCTCAGTAGAGGGCCCTCGTCTAGGAATATAACAAGGACAATGATTTGCCTTGAGGAAGTGCTCCCTTCTCAGCAAAGCTAGCCTGATAAGTGCCTCTGGCCTAGTGAGACAGAGACCCTAGCTGCCTCCTGTCAGTTCCCACCTCTTCATCTCTGCCCACCTGACTCCATGGTGCTAAGAGATGTGGATGCAGAACCAGAGTGCAAGAAATCCCCAAACCTCCCTCTGGCTGCTATAACCAAAAGGTCAAGGAGCCTCGCCACATCCAACATTTTGGCGTCCTCACCAGGCCAGTGTCGGGAAGATCATGACGTAGGTAAGGGGTCTCCTGATAATTAAATGGTAGCTGGCCTGACTTACAAGGGGAAGCAGAGGCAAAGTAGGCAAAGTGGTGGAATCTGTATTGGTTGTATTCTCCTCTCCTTTCTGTGTCACTGTTCTTCTCCTGCCCCTGAGGAACTCCTGCCATCTGTTCAAAGTGCCCCACTGTGAGGCCCATGCAGGCCTGCTCTCCACCCACACTGCCCAATGCTCTCAACTGTACCGTCCACAGCTCCCATTCATTCTCTTCTATCGCTGCCCTGCTGGGGCATTAAAACACACAATAGGATATGATTAAACAAACACACAATAGGCTATGAGAGACTAGGAATTCCTTCTTAATAGGGAGCTTATTTCTCAGTGTGGATGCATCTTTGATGAGATGAGGATGTGGACGAGTAGTTGGGAATGGGGCACCTCCTTCAATCATTCCACTTCACCTACACCTATAAATAAAGCTGGTCCTGGAATAAGGGGAAAATTATTCCTGGGTCCCAAGCCTTTCCTTCCACCGCCAGAAAAAAAGTGAGAGAATTAATAGAAAGCTGCACTGAGACCCCTCCTTCACTCAAAAACGAAGACAAACACAAAAAATACCACTGGATTCAACAGTGTATTTGAAGCCTGGGCATGAGGCCTCAACACTTCTCCAGGGGAAACGCATCCAAGCCCAGAGGTTCTGGGAGATCCAGACAGCCAGCCCAGGTCCCCTTGCTGGGTAAACTGTCCTGTTCCTCCCTTTCTCCAGCCTCCTCTCCTCTTCACTGGCCAGTGAATATCAGGGAAGACCTAAGATCTCAGGTAGAAATCTCGAGGAAGAGTTAGAACAAAGGTGAACTCCTCCAGGTTCTCTCCCAGTAGGAGGGAGAACAAGTCTTAAGAGTGGAAGAGAGTAATTTCCATCCCCAGACGTTTTCAGTCCTGAACAGAGAAATGAGGAGTCCCAGCTGCCTGGGTCTTCTGTTTTAAGGATCCAAGGATCTACAAAGGGACCTGGGCCAGCTTCCCACCCTGTCCATTGTTCCTTGCCCTTCCCACCAACCACAGAAATGCCTGAATTGCCTGTTCAACAGCACTGCTCAATACAATCATTTTACTACCCAACACACTAAGACTCGTGCACATTATGTGCCATATCTATTGGTTCCTAGGCTGTCCCCTCTACTCAAGAGGCCCAGACCCACAAAATTCCTGCTGGCAGAGGAAGAGATTTGGCCATTTGAGTTCCCTCATGTTATGAGTCCACAGTGTGCACAAGCATCCCAGGGCAGCTTTTTTTCCCATTCTATTATAATACAGATCTATAAGGAAAGTGACAGAGGTAAGATCCAGGGGCGACAGGAATGACTGAGGGACATAGTCCAGCTGCAGAATCCAGAGAGCTGCTTGGATGAATTAACACTCGAGCTTACTCTTGAAGAAAAAGAAGAGTTACTTAGACAAAGATGACGGGGAAGGATGCTCCAGGCAGCAGAAATGGCATTTGCAAGGCTTAGCAGTTAGAGAAGGCAAAGTGTGTGTGGAAACCTACCACTACGACTAGCACAGAGGATGGGTGTGGAGAGTAGAAAACGACTGAGGAGAAAAGGAAGATCATACACAAAATTCTTTTTCTCAATGAGCCTGCTGAGAGGTAATGAGCAGCAGCCGTGTAACCACCCTCTTCCTATTTGCAAGCACTTAGAACCTGAAAGCCTCTCAACCTTGTTGCGTGGAACAGTATAACGGATGTTCAGTAGAAGACGGATGGCCTTGAAGGTTCTTAGCAGTCTGCATGTCGCCAAGCTGAGTGTTTCTAAGTTTCTCTGGGTCACTTTGCCTGGAGAGTCATAATAATATACCAGAGAGACTGGCTCTGCTGAGATGTCAGGGACTTACCTGGCCAGGCACATGATCATCCCACAGGTGAGCTCCGCGGCACTGAGGCTGTTCCCATTGGGGGTGCTGAAGATCAAAGAAAAGAGGGGACATCAGGGGACCCATATCTGGTATTCCCACTCCTGTCCCAACTGAAAGCCTCGAGTGCTGTGCTCTCTCCTGCCCCCTGAGTTTAGCAGTTCTTATCCAAACCCCACGCCTCCATCCTGGGTTCTCTGATGTATTCTCGCCCTGATCCCAGGGTTAGAAGGAAACTTCACTGCCATGGCTTTCTATTTTCATGTGGAGGGACCTCCGTTAGAGAAACCCACCTGGCCTCTCTACCCAAACTCACTTCTCCCGAGGCAGAGAAGTGCCTCACTCCTTAGGAGATGTGTGTGACTCAGCCCTTTTCTCTCTCCTCTCACTTCGGGATCTACCTGCCTATAGAGAACATGAATACCCGCTGCTCCCTGCCATCAATCTTACCGAGGCTGTGCCCAGGAGGGTGGGCAAGTCTACTGAATGCAGAGGTCAGCCCATGGCCCACAGACCTTCATCAAGTCGCCCAACCTGGCTTCTATTAGTAACAAAGCCAACATTTTTATCTCCACCTGCCAACTTCTCCTCCTCTCTCAACAAGTTCTGAGCTGAGAAAGCTTCCTCACACCTGAATGCACAGGGCAATGCCGACTCTGCTCATTTTACAGAAAAGAGAGATGGCAACCCACAAAATTATTTTTGTTTTTTCAAAGGCTGTTTTTGTTTTTGACTTTATTAACACATATGTTCATTCTCCTTCTTTCCCTACTGGGTCTTTTCATCTCTGGGAATGAAGGTTACAAAGAGAAAAACGTCAAGAGAACCTATAAAAAAAATCAAGACAAAAGGATTCTCAGAGTCTGTCTGTCCACAAGACCACCTGCCTCCTGGCTCCCCCAGCAAACAGGCTGTATGGGGACGCTGGAAGAGGTGCAGGGACTGGAGGCTGCTGCCTTTGGGTCCAGAGCAAGAGTTAACATTTCTACTGTTGGATATTGACCTCAGTCAGATGATCAGTCAGTTAACCTCTACCCTATAGGGGGAAGTGGAGGGAAAGGATTGGAGGACGACGAGGTTCCCAAGGGAAGAGAATAGGCTTAAGGACAGAGAAGTGGACAGAAGATAGTCTTGCCTCATTATATAAGCGCCAGAACAGGAGCCAGAAATGAGTGTGGCCTCGGGCTGGCATGCTGACATGGCCTTTGCCCTGGGTTTCTGCAAAAACAGCTTTCTGGGGACCTTTTTCCTCTTGGCCCTGGAGTGTTAAAAATAAACTGGGGCCCTGGCTCCAGAAGGGTGCAGGGAAGGGAGGAAGAGACAGAACGTAGAGTCACCCTACTAGCAACTGCACAGGGAGACAGAGAAAAGCAGAGCTAACAAAACACGGCTCCGGGAAGAACAATGAGGGGAGGGGCAGAGCCAGGGCAGGAACACAGATAAATTCACCAACATTCTTCTGATTCTGAACCAGGCTGGAGACAAGCAAATATCTGCGGAGTGGGTTTGGGAAGCATTTTAAGATTACAAAGAGAGCTTCAACGTCAAAAACCTTCAGAACCACTAAGCTGTGCGTGCCACCTGCCTGGACTTGGCCTAGACCAGACATCCTCCTGGAAGTCCTTCTAACTCTGACTGGGCTTTCTCTAAAGTAAGTTTCTTCCTCCTCCTTGTGGTCAGTCTCCACACTCGCCCCCGACCCGGCCTCCTAGACTTACTTCATGACCAGAATGCCCTTCCTCGTTGCGGCCTCCAGATCCACATTGTCCACGCCTGTGCCAGCCCTGCCCACCACCTGGAGCTTCTCTGCCGCATTGATAACATCAGCGGTCACCTTCGTGGCCGAGCGGACGATAAGGCCTTCGCAATCCTGAGGCAGAAGAAGAAACATCTGGGTCCAGAGAATTGGTCTAGAACACCTCCTAGAGCTTCTTTGCCCAAAGTAGGAGTTCCTACATGCTGGCCGACTTTGGATATATTCAAGGAAGGGAGGGCAATGGCATCCGTATATTGTTTACACATCTGAAAGGCTCTGCCATCAGTCAGGCCTGGGTTCAAATCCAAGCTCCACTCATGAGCTATGAATCTGAGCTTTGGCCTCAAGTGTGTGGGGAGGAAATGAGATAGGACAGAGACAGCACATGGCACCATAGCTGGCCCTGCTCATTGGAAATTACTCCCTCCACTGACATTGAACTACTGAAGGCGAGAGATGGGATCAAATTCTACTTTGTAAGCCCCTCTGCCTGGCACATGGGAGGCACTCAATACATGTTGGTTGGCTGAATGAACAAATGAAGTGAATAAAAGACAAAGTTGTTGAAAGAAAAACATTTCCTAAAATAGAGCTCAAAGTAGGGGGAAGAGGGAGAACAATTAAACTGGTCTAGAGTTGCTCAGAAAACCAGGCAGCATTAGACTAAAAATATACAAATGTGCAAAATAAAACTTACTGGATTCATCATAGCCACTTTACTTGGGCCAAGCTAGATCCTTAAGGAAGACCGTCTTCCTTAGGTTCATCCAGAATCCTAAGGTATCTTCTCAGAATCAGGATATTGTTGCCCAGATACCCAATGAGAATCCCCAAGAAATGGAGCAGGTGAACAAGTGCATACTCTGCCCCAAATTGGCCATCCCAGGTAAAGCAGCAGCAAGCGTCGTTGCATGAGCAGCAAGCTTGGAATCAGGAAGCTGAGGTTCTAGTCCTAGCTCTGCCAACACCAAGTCACGTCACCCCCAGCCCTGGTCTCTATCAGGATAAAATAAGAGGGTTCGGCCAGATGGCCTCTCAGGTTCCTCCCACATCTGATCTGACACCCATGAGTGTAAATCTCTCTGAATTTTCCCCAGCTGGATCCCATGAGAAACTTCTCTCTTCCCTCCCTATCACATGGATTCTGGAGACAGAGAAAGGTCAACGGGCACCTGGCTCCGAGGGCGAGGGCCCCAGTGCATTTACCGTGTACAAGCCCAGAGCCCAAGAACAAGTCCGGACAAGCTACATGGAGAGAGAGCAGAGGGCTATTTTTTTCAACTGAGGGGAGAAGAGGACTGAAGCTTATGCTGAAGCAAACAGTATTTAGACCTGGAGGGCTTCCAAACCATGGAATGACTGTTCAAGAGAGGCTGCAGAGTTATTTCTCTGGAGGTCTTTAGGCTTCACGCAGCCTCACTGACTGGGGCTGTGCCTGACAGCAGAGAGGCAGATGCAGGAGTGCTCTTGGGCACCCCAAGCCCCCTTATGTCTGTGGTTCTGAAATAGAACCTCAAAATGTAAGATTCAAAGAAACATTTACAAGCATCTGGTCCAACCCCATTTCACAGCTGAGAAACTGAAGCCGAACAAAATCAAGGCTGCCCATTTCCCTCCTCCTCCCCTTTTCATTTCTTCCTTCCATCTATGGGGTGCCTGGGATGTATGTAGCTGGCATTATGCTAGGTTCTGTCAACACAAGATGAGTTAAGTCACAGCCCCAGCCCTCAAGGAGCTCACAGTGACAGACACACCAAAACTCACCATTACACGCGTGTGCTATGTCCGCAGAGTTTACAAAGCACAGCAACATGGAAAGGTTAGAGGAACGAAACAGGAGCCACCCTGTCCAGGCTGACTGTCAACACTCAGCCTGCACCAGGTGGACTCTTGAGGGCGCTCTGAACCCCTCCTATGGAGCAGCCTAGATGAACATCAGCCAATGCCTGGGCAGAAAGTGACCACTGCAGTCTGTCCCACATTCAAGGCCACCACACTGGCTGCAAAGAAAAGGATCCACCTGCCTGGACACACCCCAAACTTTACAAGGCACAATAAACCTCTCTTCCAGGAAAATTTTGCCAACAACCCTGGACTTGAAGATCACTCCCTCCCCCTAGTTTTGTATTACCTGTTTCACATTTAGTTGTCCTCTCTCCGACCTGCAGTCTGGCCTACTCATTTATGTTTTACGTCCCTAAAGCAAGGGTCATTTGAATAGCTGATACTCAGTAAAACATTCTGCCGAATAAATGAATTCAGTAATTGCGAGGCCCAAGGAAACCTATCCTCACCATTTTCCCCACCCCAACCTTCCTTCCCCAAATGCAGGCATACCTGAGAGAGATTGTGGGTTTGGCTCCAGATCACCACAATAAAGCTAATATTGCAATAAAATGAGTCACAGGAGTTTTCTGGATTCCCAGTGCATATAAAAGTTATGTTTACATTATACTGTGGTCTATTAAGTGTGCCATAGCATTATGTCTACGAGAACAATGTATGTACCTTAATTAAAAAATTCTTTATTGCTAAAAAGTGCTAACCATCATCCGAGCCTTCAACGAGTCGTAATCTTTTTGCTGGTAGAGGGTCTTGCCTCAATGTTAATGGCTGCCGACTGATCAGGGTGGTGGTTGCTGAAGGTGGGGTGGCTGTGGCAATTTCTTAAAATAAGACAACAATGAAGTTTGCCACATTGATTGACTTTTCCTTTCATGAACCATGTCTCTGAGGCATCTGATGCCGTTTGATAGCCTTTTACCCACAGTAGAACTGCTTTCAAAATTGGAGTGCGTCCTCTCACCCCTGCCACTGCTTTATCAACTAGTTTTATGTAACAGTCTAAATCTTTCGTTGTCATTTCAACACTCTTTACAGCATCTTCACCGGAGTAGATTCCATCTCAAGAAACCACTTTCTTTGCTCATCCATGAGCGGCAGCTCCTCATCCATTTAAGTTTTACCCTGAGATTGCAGCAATTCAGGCCCATCTTCAGCTCCACTTCTAATTCTAGTTCTCTTGCTATTTCCACCACATCTGCAGTTACTTCCTCCACTGAAGTCTTGAACTTCAGTCATCCATGAGGGTTAGAATAAACTTCTTCCAAACTCCTGTTACTGTTGATATTTTGATCTCTTCCCATGAATCACAAATGGCCTAGCTTTCAGCCTACCTCCGTAAGGTGAATTCTTTCCAGAAAGTTTTCAATTTACTTTGCCCAGATCCATCAGAGAAATCACTATATATGGCAGCTATAGCCTTACAAAATGTATTTCTTAAATAATAAGACTTGAAATTTGAAATTACTCCTTGATCCATGGGCTGCAGAATGAATGTTGTGTTAGCAGGCATGAAAACAACATTACTCTCATTGTACGTCTCCATCAGAGCTCTCGGGTGACGAGGTGCATTGTCAATGAGCAGTGACATTTTGAAAGGAATCTGTTTTTCTGAGCAGTAGGTCTCAACAGTGGGCTTAAAATATTCAGTAAACCAGGTTGTAAACAGATCTGCTGTCATCCAGGCTTTGTTGTTCCATTTATGGAGTACAGGCAGAGTGGATATATCATAGTTCTTAAGGGCCCTCGGATTTTCAGAATGGTAAATGAGCACTGGTTTCAACTTAAAGTCACCAGCTGCATTAGCCCCTAACAAGAGTCAGCCTGTCCTTCAAAGCTTTGAAGCCAGGCATTGACTTCTCTCTAGCTATGAAAGTCCTAGATGGCATCTTCTTCCAATATAAGGCCATTTCGCCTACATGAAAAATCTGTTGTTTAGTGTAGCCGCCTTCATTAATTATCTTAGCTAGATCTCTAGATAACTTGCTGCAGCTTCTATATGAGCACTTGCTGCTTCACCCTGCACTTTTATGTTAAGGAGATGGCTTCTTTCCCTAAACCTCATGAACCAACCTCTGCCAGCTTCCAACTTCACTTCTGCCTCTTCCTCCCCTCTCTCAGCCTTCACAGAATTGAAGAGAGTTAGGGCCTTGCTCTGGATTAGGCTTTGGTTGAAGGGAATGCTGGCGCTGGTTTGATCTTCTATCCAGACCAGTAAAACTTTCTCCATATCAGCAATAAGGCTGGTTCACTTTCTTATCATTCGTGTGTTCACTGGAGTAGCACTATTAATCTCCTTCAAGAACTTTTCCTTTGCATTTACAACTTAGCTAACTGGCGCAAGAGGCCTAGCTTTCAGCCTATCTCAGCTTTCAACATGCTTTCCTCACTAAGCTTAATCATTTCTAGCTTCTGATTTAAAGTGAGAGAGACACGACTCTTCCTTTCACTTGAACACTTAGAGGCCACTGTAAGACAGTTAATTGGCCTAAAATCAATATTGCTGTGTCTCAGAGAATAGGGAAGCCCGAGGAGAGGGAGAGAGATAGGGGAATGGCCTGTCAGTGGAGCAGTCAGTTGAACATACACAACATTTATTGATTAAGTTCATCATATGTGGGCACGGTTCGTGGTGCCCCAAAACAATTACAATAGTAACATCAAAGATCACTGATCACAGACCACCATAACAAATATAGTAATAATGAAAAAGTTTAAAATAGTTCAAGAATTACCAATCTGTGACACACAGACATGAAGTGTGCAAATGCTGTTGGAAAAATGGTGCCAACAGACTCCTCGAGGCAGGGTTGCCAGAAACCTTCGATTTGTAAAAAACACAATATCTGCGAAGCACAACAAAACAAGGTATGCTTATGCAGTCATGTATCGCTGAATGACAGGGATACATTCTGAGAAATGCGTCATTAAGTGATTTAGTCCTTGTGCAAATATCATAGAGTGTACTGAAGAGGAACAACATTTGCTACCCCAAAATGTATCTCTTTAACATGAGGATTATTTTAGGTTGTTTTTTTTTTTTTTTTTTCCTGCTGAGGAAGATTTACTCTGAGCTAACATCCATGCCAATCTTTCTTTATTTTTTAGTATGTGGGCTGTCAGCACAGCATGGCCACTAACAGAGTGGTGTAGGTCCGTGCCCAGGAACCAAACCTGGACCACAGAAGAGGAGCACACTGAACTTAACCACTAGGCCACCAGGGCTGGCCCAGGCTGATTGTTTTTAAGAAACAAAAGACTCAAAAAGTTTTTCTTGTTACCCCTTGCTTAACTGTCTAAAAGAATTCAGATAAAAAAACTGTCTCAAGAAGTGAGCTATCACCTTAGCAAAACATGAATTAGGTGGTAGACAGGGAGGAACCTAGAAAAGCCTGTTTGTTGGGCTCCCCTCCGTGTTCTTCTGTTTCTGTGTGGCCAAACAAACAGTTGTTTTCCAAATGTTTGCTCCTTTTCACCGACCTGTGAATGGTCTTCCTTCCCTTTGAAGTTCCTGACCCCCTCTCTACCCCCAACACCAGTTTTGTCTTTAGCTGAGGATGGTATTTAAGGTAAGGGCTTTGGCCATTTTGGTGAGTTACTTGGTTTTCCTGGGTTTCTCCCATGTATATGTGTTAGTAAACTTTTGTTTGTCTTTCTCCTGTTATTCTGTCTCATGTCAGTTTAATCCTTAGACCAGCCAGAAGAACCTAGAAGGGTAGAGGGAAATTTCTTCCTCCCCTACAGTACTTACACGAACCTAGGTGGTATAGCCTACTACACACCTTGTATATATGGTACTAATCTTATGGGACCACCATTGTATATGCAGTCTGTTGTTGACCAAAACATTGTTATGCAGCACGTGACTATAATTCAAACATGTCACATGATTGAAAATCCACCATCAGAAATCCCTTCTCTTGACCATGATAAGAAGGTATAAGAGCTACATATGACAGTGCTCAAGGGTTTTCTGAAAAGGGCGAGCAAGTTGCAAGGGAGCCAGGAGGAAAATGTTCAGAAATTGACAACTGGTCAACAGAACCAAATAGGCGCTAGACAAACAGACCCACATACATGTGGGAATTTAGAAAGTAATGAAAGTAGAATTCAAATTGATGGAGAAAGAAAGATCTACACAATAAATGGAATTAGGAAAATGTAGGGAAAAAACATTTAATTCCTATCTCACTACGGATGATTAAAAATCCAGATGAATTAAAGAATTTTTAAAATATAAGCCTTAGAAGAAAATGTCAGGGGCTATTTTTATGATCTTGGGATGGGAAAGGTTCATAAGCAAGGCACACATCCCAGAAACCATAAAAAAGAAAACACTGACAAATCCAATTACAGTTGAAATTTAAACTTCTGTATGGAAAAGATCCTATAAACAAAGTCAAAGGCAAGTGACAGGCTTGATATGAGGAGAAAACTCCCTGCAACATATAAAACAGAACAAGGATTCATCATCTAAAATGATCAAGACTTCCTACAAATCATTTTTTTTTTTTAAAGATTTTATTTTTTCCCTTTTTCTCCCCAAAGCCCCCCGGTACATAGCTGTATATTCTTTGTTGTGGGTCCTTCTAGTTGTGGCATGTGGGATGCTGCCTCAGCGTGGTCTGATGAGCAGTGCCATGTCCGTGCCCAGGATTCGAACCAACGAAACACTGGGCCGCCTGCAGCAGAGCGCGCGAACTAAACCACTCAGCCACGGGGCCAGCCCCACCTACAAATCATTTTTTAATGATATAGAATCCAGTAAAAAATAGGCAAAGATATATGTAGGTAATTCACAGAATAACTGCAAAGTGGTCAGCAATTTATAAAATGACTCTTAAACACTACCTATCAAGGACATGGAAATTATAAAATGCAGTATTTTCAGGCATCCTACTGGCAAAAAGAAAACTGATAATATTCCGCATTGGTGAGAATGTAGGGAAATCGTGTCAATTGCACAATCTTTTTGGAGGGCAATCTGGCAGTGTGTAAGCACATTTTTAGTGTGCCTTCCCTTACCACCAGCAATGGTACCTCAGGTACCACTGAGGTACACACCAAGGAAATAAAACCTCTTCTGAAGTGGTCAGCCCAGGACCAAAGGTCAGAGTTCAATTGACGAGAAGCAGGTATGGAGCAGGAACCACCCAAAGAGCCACAATTTTATTACCTTGCCTCTCTAGTATCAAGTTCCAGGGTCAACATCCAACATCTCAGGCCCAGCCCTGCTCCAGATGCTAGACCCAATCATTGCCTTGGGCCCCAAAGGGCTGGCCTCCTTGAATGTTCCCTCCAAAGCTGCCACCACTCTCCCGAACCCTTGAGAATCTGCTTCCCACAGGACAGAGTGGCTGTAGGGAAGGATGCAGACTCCCCAGCAGTCCATCCCATTCTTGCAGGCACTCAGGACAAGCACAGAAACAGCACTTTTTGAAGAAGAAGAAGAAGAAGAAGATTAGCCCTGAGCTAACATCTACTGCCAGTCCTCTTCTTTTTGCTGAGGAAGGCTGGCCCTGAGCTAAGATCCATGCCCATCTTCCTCTCCTTTATATGTGGGACTCCTACCACAGTATGGCTTGCCAAGTAGTCCCATGTCTGCACCCAGGATCCCAACCAGCCAACCCCAGACTGCCGAAGCAGAACGTGCGCACTTAACCGCTGCGCCACCGGGCTGGCCCAGTACTATTTTTTTTAACAAGCACAGCTTCGCTATGGAAAGATCGCCCTTATAAAGAGTTAATCTGTATTCTCTCTACTTTTCCCTCAAGGGTGGTGTCCCTCAAACCACCTTTCTTTGAAGCCAGGAAGGCTGAAGAGCATCCAGTCAGACCAGTACAGACGTGCATTCAGAGCTCACCTGTCCCAAAGGGCGAATCTGCCTGTGGAGACTCCCATTCAGCAGACCCTGGTCCCACACTGAACGGGGCATCCCACGTGATCAGAGTCCACTAGCTTTCAAGGTCTTACACCCTCAACTACCTCCACTTCATTCAATTGCATCATCGATTGATTCATTCAATCAGGATATATTTATCGCGAGTCTATGTCAACCTATCTTCCACTGACCCCTCAAAAGCCCCTGCACTCCCAGGCACCATCCCCTTCTCAGGTCACATGTCATCTCTCCAACACTTGGCTCCCTGCCGCCCTCTAAGCTACCCCCTCTCCTTTCCTCTACTTATGCAAACCGTGGCAGGCCTTTTCAAATCCATCCGCATCCCCCCTGCAGTTTGCTGTGATTATAACTTTCTGAGGTCCTCTTCGGCACTCCCCTGGCAGGAATGCATCTGTCTCAACACACACCACCTCTGATGTCTACTGCTCTCTGCATTCAGTGTCAGTGAATGAGCGCCAGCTGGAACAGGCACTCCCTACACTTCATTGTCCTCCCAGCTCCCCATCCCTCAGCTGCCTTAGAGCTGGGAAACAACAGGCCACTGTTCTGCTGGATTTATGGCTGTCCCCAACAAACTATGCTAACTCAGCAGTGGAAACCCATTCCAGTTCCTTAGACTCACACATGCCTCCTTTCCCAGGGAGGACAGGCTTGGCCTTAGGGGCAAATCTAGCATTGTTCTTTCCTCTGACTTATATCACAGTGGAGGTCAAAGAAACTCCCCAGGTCACATTCCCCAGCTATGGAAAATGCAGGTAGGCAGCATTTGGCATAATATGTGTAATCCTAATTAAGTAGATGGCAATTTAACCTTTGCAAACTAAACCCCAGTGTAAAGACTGGGAACTTTGGGGCCGGTCCTGTGGCCGAGTGGTTAAGTTTACGCGCTCTGCTGTGGCGGCCCAGGGTTTCGCTGGTTCGGATCCTGGGCACGGACATGGCACCACGCATCAGGCCACGCTGAGGCGGCATCCCACGTGCCACAACTAGAAGGACCCACAACTAAAATATACAACTATGTACTCGGGGGTTTTGGGGAGAAAAAGCAGAAAAAAAATAGATTGGCAACAGTTGTTAGCTCAGGTGCCAATCTTTGAAGAAAAAAAGACTGGGAACTTATTTTAAAAGAGCCTTTCAAAAGATGAACTCTTGCATGGAAATTTACTCCTTTCTTTATCTTTCTTAAAATTCTGAGAAAAAGATATAAATGTGCTTCCATAAGTTAAATGCATGACCAGCATGCGAGTGAATTCTGACCAGCATTGCTATTTAATGAAGCAGAAAAAAATATCAGAATGCATCACATATAGTAAGGATGTTATTTCACGAAACTTTAGTGTGTGTGTGTGCACACGCATGTACGTGTGTACAATATGTGTATACTGAGTTATGATGTAGAATGAATTTCTTATTGTGGGTCATGGCCAAAGTTTAAAAGCCACTGATACGTGGTAAGATTATTTAAACATTCCTGCATATTAGCTTTATTTAAGATGTGACACCTACTGATAGAAGACGGGTACAAAATCTGAGTTTTGTGAGTTCCAAACAAGATACTTTATTATTCCAATCCAGTGTTTTCCAAACTTTTTTAAGACCTACACTAAGAAACACACGTTTAAACTGTGACTTTATACTCACATACCACACACACACAACTACACACATAATTGAAACAAATTTCATGACACAACACTTAGCCTTACTATCTGCTTTACTCTCTGATATTCTTTATTCTGTTTTTTTAAATGCTAATGCTGACCCATTAAAACAATTTCATTACCACCCACTAATGAGCTGTGACCTGCTTCAAGCCTGAAGAGCACGGTTCTGGGAGGTGATTGTACTTCTGACCACGGAGTGAGAAAGAGCAAACTGTGCTGCCCAGAATACCAAGGAGTGGGCACAGAGGCCAGGCCTGCTCAGGCAACGCACTCAAGCTTCCTGCAGGATTAAAGGTGTTTAAACCGGGAGGGCAGGGCACTAACCCAGACACCTCTCCACGCAGAGTAAAAAAGCATAGCGGGGTTATGAGGACCCTCCTCCAGGGGCTGCCCAAAGGGGCTGACCAGCATTCTGAACCTAATGCTTTACAAAGACAGACACGAAGGCTGGGTGCTCCCAAGGAGCCCAACAATGACAAACACACCTGCTCTCCTGCCAGGAGTTTTCAGTGCCTTTAAAACGTCCTCCAAGTTTCAGCTCCAGACTCTGAGCACCCACTCAGCTGACTTTCCGACTTCATGGAACCCTTCCACCACAGGGGAGGCCCCCCCTTGTCAATTCTGTGCTTTTCCCTCCTTGTCCCCACCCCATCCCCAGAGTGTAAGATTTCTCATTTCCATAAGAAAGGTGCAAAGCCCCAAGCCAAAGCCAGGCTTCCCAACCTGGTAGTCTGGTGGTGGTGAGGATCAGAAGCTTGCCTAGAGGCCACACCACTGCCTTCTGGCCATTGCTCAGAGTCAAGGCCATTGATACCATCCACACAACAGAGAAGGTGACAAGTGTGAGGTGCCTGCCTCCCATCCAGTCCTACTGTGCTCCAAGGATCAAGCCCTGAGCCCCTGACCCCACCTTCCAGGCTAATAGCTCCCTTGTCTCTACTCTTCCAGTAGTGAGCAGGCAGAGGCTGGCGGCTGGATGGTCTCATTTAGCACTCAAGTACTGGGTCATCTGGTCCATCATCTCAGAGTTGGCCAGGCTCCCTAACTAGCCTACAAGCTTTCTGAAGGCAAGGACGGGTCAGAAACTTCTCTTGCGTGCAGGACAGGGCTAGATACAGCACCATGGTGGGGTGGAGGGGGAATGGGGGAGAGTCCATGGAGAAACAGCAGCAAATACAAGGGCAGACAAGGAGGCGCAGGCAGTTTTGAGGACCATGCGGTTAAAGCAACAGCAGCCGCCTCAGAGGTTTGATTTCAGGGGCCCCCAGAAGAGAGAATCGTGGGAGTGGATCTGCACTGAGGCTGGTGAGGTTAATAGAAGGCTACACTGCGGGTGTGGGAGTTTGGGGGTGAGAGAATACCTCGAGTCAGTGTGCTGAAAATACCGGGGTGCTGGGTGCAGTACAGAGGTAAAAAGTGCAGGAACTGGGCTGAAGAGTTCACAAAGTAAATGTCCTAAGACTGGACGAGGCCGCCAAGCCTTGCAGGACCCTTACAAAAAAGGCAGGGAAAGATTTGATGCAGATGGTGCTAATTGTGTATCACAACAAATTGAGATACATTCCTGAGAAAGATTTGCTAAGAAATACAAATTTCCTGGGGGCGTTTGGGATCGGATTCTAGTCCAGTCTGGTCATTCCTGACCAGCGATGAGGCCGAAGGTGAGGCGATCCACCGCGGCCGCGGGCTGAGGCTGAGCCCGGAGGTTGGCAGCGGCGGCCGCGTGGGCGGCCCCCGGGATCTCGGGCGCCCCCGGCCCGCCCCCTTTCCTGCCAGAGCTCCCGGGAGACCGAGGGGCGGAGAAAACTCGCAGCAGTCTTGCATCAGAAAGGCGGGCAAGGTGTTTGCTGCTCCAGCCGGGCCGCCTTCCCTGCAGCTTCTCCAGCAGCCAAGAGACAGGCTGGAACTCCGCCAGCGCCCCCCAGGGAAGGCAGGACGCGGCCAGGCGAGCCAGGGCTTCGTCGGGGAAGGATCACGGGTCCCTGGGCTCCCGGCCGGGAAGCCACTTTGGCGCCCCTCCCCCCCAGTGCCCCCGAGCAGGGGGAAGAGGCGGCGCTCGGCTGCCAGGGCCACTGCGCGCGAAGGCGCTGGGGGTGCCGCGCTGGCATCCCCGCGGGCAGCCTGCAGGACCAGCTAGAGCAGCCTGCACTTTGCAAAGCTCGCGGGAGGCAAGCCAACGTGAAACACGCGGTGCAAACTGAACGGAAAGTTTGCATCCTGCAGCTCGCCACCGTTTGTTCCTCCCTGCTTCTCCCCGTTCCCTCATGCCCCAATAATTTCAGTAGGCCTCAGGACTGACTGATACCAGGGACTGGGGGGAGGGGGGTGGAGTCGGGGGGGTGGCGGGGGAAGCGTGCTGGCCCGGGTGCGGCCAGACTGTTTCGGCGCAGGATGCCACGGAGCTCTTGTCTTTCTCCCGCTCGCCTTACCTGCAGCTCGGCTATCAGCTCCTCTTTGCTCAGGTTCTGCTTCTCCACCACCTGCAGCCCTCCATCTTGCAGGATCTTCCGGCAGCAAGGGTCCAAGCTATCACTGATGAGCACTTTCCGTAGATTTGCAAAGGCCATTGCTGGAGACGGCTTCGGAATCGGCCTCTTCCCCCTAGGCAGAAGCACCTCAAGCAAGAAGCTGCCGTTCCGGCTGGCGGGCTCCTGTAACTAGGCAAGATTCGCGATCTCCCGCTCCGCCTTTACCTCCCCGTCCTCCTCCCACTGTCTCTTTTTGATTGGACAGAAGTGGTCCAACCGTCGGTGGCTCCGCCTCCTCCTCACGGTTCTGAGCCTTCAGATTCCCTCCTACTTTATTAGTCTCTGGCAAAAACTTTCTCACCCAAAGCCCTTGCCTACGCCTGGTGAGCACAGAGAAGCACAGTTTAAGCTGACTAGCTGATTCATATCTGAAATAAATTGAGAAATATTTGTTCCCACGCTGAGAGAAATGTTTCATCTTCTTTCCTCCTAAGAACTCATTCTTTAATTCCTTAACAAGCATTTATTGAACGCACCAATTATGTGCAAGGCACTGTGCTGGATGCTGAAGGAGCTCGAACATCTTAAAGACATAGCCCCTTTCCTCTGGTGTCCTAACATCAGAGGGTACGGGTACCAAAGACATAGACATGGAAAGTTAAATAATAAAAGGCAATAGGAAACTGTTTCTGAGACCTTACAAAGCAGTGATTAATTCCAAATGAATGATGCAGCGTGAATTATGAGTTTAAAAGAGAGCAAGGAGCTGGTGCATTTAGACCAGCCAGAATGTTTGTTCAAGTTCAGTTTCTCTTCCTCCACTTCCTCTCTAATTATGAAAAAGAAGAAAAGAAAAATGAGATATCAGTCTGGTCTAATTTATATATTGCCCAAGGAGGCGTTTCCCAGCTCTTAAGTCCTTATGTGTAAACTCCACAACAAACATGCTCTCCCATGCCCCACTTTATAGAAATAGTGGAAAATCCTGTTTTGGATTATTTAAAGCCACCGAGGATCAGAAGCAGAATCAGGGATGCTCACAGATGAATTAGAATTCAGTTTTATAGACATATCCAGCCCAGTTAACCATGTGTGCTGTCGTCCTGCACCACTCACAAAACTCAAGTGCTGGCTCCTCATCCTATAGAACTATGCAGTATCAACACTATAAAGTAACGAAGATTGGAAACTGATAATGTTTAGGCACAAATCAGGTTTTAGACCAAATGCTCCCAATGGGAAAGATCATTTGTCTGTCCTGTTTACTGGTTTGGAGGATTTCTTGTTCCCACCTTCCAGCAGTCATGAGTATTCCATTTCTCTTCCTCTCAGGAGGTACCCAGCAGGCCCCAGGGGTCCTGGGAATGGACAGCAACCCTGGAGTCTAATGAAGGGGCTTGGGAAGCACCCATTTTTGTTCCCACTGTCATTCAACTCCTCCCAGGACTCACCCTGTACTTTCGTTCAGAGGTTCAGTGTAGAATCTAAACCATCTATCTCTAAAGTATAATCCTGCCCCTTTACCCCACGTCAAACATCTTGGTTACTGTCTGAACTCACAGGGCCTTCCACATCTGTCACCTGGGCATTATTTTCTTTATTTGTTATTTATGCCCCACCTACTTTCAAAATGGATCCAAGCTATACAATGAAAGATACTTCTAAACCTGTTAAGAAAATACTTAACAGATAAGAGTCCATTTCCAGATGGAAAGGAGTGTGTGTAATAGTTTTTACCATAAACAAGCCAGAAAGGTACCTCTTTAAATTTCTATAGCATCGTCTTCAAGTTATCTCACAATGTGTCATATAACATATGTGAACATTTTATGTCTTGTGCCCCTCAACTCTCATTAAGATCAGAGATTCAACTTTATGTTCTTCTAACAGTGCCTATTAGCACAGTGCTTTCCACACTGTAGCGGCTTCTTTCAAAAGTTAATTTTCGAGCACCTACTCTGTACCAGGTACCATGTTTACCACTAGGGTTGTGATGCTACCTAAGACACACCTCTTTCCTCAGACAGAAAAAAAACCGATTTAAAGTATTAGAACTTTACACATTAAAGCTTTAGAACTATAAATAGAGACGGGGGGGGGGGGGGGGGGGGTAGGGAGCGGGGAGAACCCCAGCACAGCCTAGGGGCACCAGGAAGGCTTCCAGCAAGGCTGCCTTTGAGCTGCCCATTTGATGCTCATTGAAGGCAATTGATACTGAACTTCTTAATCTCAAGTTCATGTACCTGACGCACAGTAAACCAATCACTGAGACATTGGTGCTTGGAGACAGAGAAAGGTTTTATTCAAATTGGCAAAAATGAGAAGGTGGGAGGATGGGTTCTCTCAAATCCACCTTAAGAGAAGAAAGCAGGGGGTGGTTATAGAGGTAAGGGGCTTGGCAGGAGGAGTTTTGGAGAAACAAAGGGGTAATCTTTCACTCCGGGGAAGCCCTTGGGCAATCTGACTTCTGGGCATCAGCAGCAGCTGGGGGCTGGTCATCTGGTGATTGCAACCTCCCTGGAAGCATTCTCTTTCTTCTGCAAGACAGGCTCACAAATCCCCTCAGCCCCTGAGTCACCTGTCAGGTTAAACAAGAAAGCTTACTGAATATCTACAGTAACGCTCAGGTACCCAACTTCAAATGAGAACCCTGCCCTCAGTGGGCTCACAGTCTGGCATATGAGTGTGTGTGCTGTGTGTAGAATGTGTGGGAGAGTCAGGAAAGTCTCTGACAGGCAGCACTTAGGCTGAGATACGAAAGTGGAGGAAGAGCCAGTGGACAACATTTGGAGGAAAGTGAAGAGTAAGCAAAAAGTCACTTGGGTAGGAAAGAACATGGTTTTTTCTAGGAACTGACAGAAGTTCAGAGCTCTTGACACATGGAGAACAAGGGGGAACGTGGCCCAAGACAAGGTGGAAAGGTCGGCAGGGGCCACACCATTCAGGCCATGTGAATAGTCTGGACTTTTGTGCATGCAAATGACAGAAACTCAATTTAAACTGGCTCAAGGAGAAAAGGGAGCACTCAGGTGTCTGAAAAGATCAAATGCCAACAAAAATGAGCTCAAACGATATCACTGACCATCCGTGTCTCTCTCCTCTCTCTGTTTTCCTCTGGATTTGCTTCATTTCCAGAAAGGCAAGATGTGGCAAGACTGTCACATTTAGTGAAGAATATAAGATTCAGCTATATATTCTAGCAGTTTAGCTTCCTAGAAGATTTCACAAATTTTCCAATAATTGCCACAAAATTTCCACATCTGATCCTCACTGGACAAACTTGGGTCATGTATCTGTACTAGAACCAATCACTGAGGCCAGCAGAAGGGATATACTGACTGGTCAGTCCTGAGGAAAACACCCACTTCAGATCTGAGGAAAGCATCACATCCATCTGAAGTGTACACTAAGAGTGTGAGGAAAGTCGGTCTCCAAAGGAAGATCCAGTTCAGGGTTTGGAACCAAAACAAGAGGAGTGGGGACTGGACAGGCTGGCAACACCAACCGTTGACCACTCCACCAAGGTAAAGAGTTTAGATTTTATTCTAAGTAGGACAGGAAAGCATTGAAGGGTTAGCGATAAGGAGAGGCAAGTATTATCTATGATCACTCTATATTAACACACCAAAAAAATCTCCTTTTACAGTGGTGTGGGTTTTTTGAGGTCATGTTGGTTTATAACATTGTTTAATTCCAGGTGTACATTATTATATACCAGTTTCTCTATATACTGCATTGTGATCACCACTGGCAATCTAGTTTTTATCCATCACCACACATATGTGCCCCTTTACCCCTTTCACCCACCACCCTCTTCCCCTCTGGTAACCACTAATCCATTCTCTTTATCCATGGGTTTGTTTATCTTCTGCATATGAGTGAAATTATATGGTGTTTGTCTTTCTGTTTGGCTTATTTCACTTAACATAACACCACAAGGTCCATCCATGCTGTCGCAAATGGGACAATTTTGTATTTTTTATGGCTGAGTAGTATTCCATTGTGTGTGTGTGTGTGTATGTGTGTGTGTGTGCACGCACGCGCGTGTGTGTGTATCACATCTTCTTTGTCCATTCTTCAGTCAATGGGCACTTGAGTTGCTTCCATGTCTTGGCTGTTGTGAATAATACTGCAATGAACATAGGAGTGCATAGATTTTGAATTGTTGATTTCATGCTGTTTGGATAAATACCCAATAGTGGGATAGCTAGGTCATATGGAATTTCTATTTTTAATTTTTTGAGAAATCTCCATACTATTTTCCATAGTGGCTGCACCACTTTGCATTCCCACCAACAGTGCATGAAGGTTCCCTTTTCTCTACATCCTCTCCAAGACTTATTATTTCTTGTCTTGTTAATTATGGCCATTCTGACAGGTGCAAGGTGATATCTCATCGTAGTTTTGATTTGCATTTCCCTAACAATTAGTGACGTTGAACATCTTTTCATGTGTCTGTTAGCCAACTGTTGATCTTCTTTGGAAAAATGTCTGTTCATATCCTCTGCCCATTTTTTGATTGAGCTGTTTGTCTTTTTGTTGTTGAGTTGTATGAGTTCTTTATATATTTTGGAAATTAACCCCTTGTTGGATATGTGATTTAAAAATATTATCTCCCAGTATGTGGGTTGTCTTTTTGTTTTGTTCATGGTTTCCTTTCCCTTGCAGAGGATTTTTAGTCTGACGTAGTCCCATTTGTTCATTTTTTCTTTTGTTTCCCTTGCCTGAGTAGACATGGTATTCGAAAAGATGCTGCTAAGACTGTTGTCATAGAGTGTACTGTGTGTATTTTCTTCTAGGAGTTTTATGGTTTCAGGTCATACATTCAAATCTGTAATCCATTTTGAGTTAATTTTTGTGTATTGTGTAAGATAATGGTCTACTTTCCTTCTTTTGGCCCTGGCTGTCCATTTTTCCCAACATCATTTACTGAAGAGACTTTCCTTTTTCCATGGTATGTTCTTGGGTGCTTTCTCAAAGATTAGCTGTCCATAGATGTGTAGTTTTATTTCTGGGCTTCCAATTCTATTTCCATTGATCTGTGTGTCTGTTTTTCTGCCAGTGTCATGATGTTTTGATTACTATTGCTTTGTCATATATTTTGAAGTCAGGGATTGTGATGCCTCCAGCTATGCTCTTTTTTCTCAGGAATTCTTTGGCTATTCAGGGTCTTTTGTTGTTCCATATAAATTTTAGGATTCTTTGTTCTATTTCTGTGAAGAATGTCATTGGGATTCTGATTGGGATTACATTGAATCTGTAGATTGCTTTAGGTAATATGAACATTTTAACTATGTTTATTCTTCCAATCCATGAGCATGGAATATCTTTCCATTTTTTTATGTCTTCTTCAATTTCAGTTCTTTCAAGAATGTCTTGTAGTTTTCAGTGTGTAGATCTTTCACCTCCTTGGTTAAATTTATTTCTAGATATTTTACTCTTTTTATTGTGATTGTAGATGGGATTGTAGTCTTGACTTCTCTTTCTGCTAGTTCATTATTAGTGTATAGAAATGCAACTGATTTTTGTAAATTAATTTTGTACCCTGCAACTTTGCTGTAGTTGTCAATTATTTCTAATAGCTTTCTGGTGGATTCTTTAGGGTTTTCTATATATAGAATCATGTCATCCACAAACAGTGCAAGTTTTACTTCTTCCTTTCCCATTTGGATACCTTTTATTTCTTTTTCTTGCCTAATTGCTCCGGTCAAAACCTCCAGTACAATGTTGTATAGCAGCGGTGAGAGTGGGCACCCTTGTCTTATTCGTATTCTCAGAGGGATGGCTTTCAGTTTTTCCCCATTGATTATGATGTTGGCTGTGGGTTTGTCATATATGGCCTTAATTATGTTGAGTTACTTTCCTTCTATACTCATTTTATTGAGAGTTTTTATCATAAATGGATGTTGGATCTTGTCAAATGCTTTTTCTGCATCTATTGAGATGATGATGTGGTTTTTATCCCTCATTTTGTTAATGTGGTGTATCACATTGATGGATTTGCAGATGTTAAACCATCCCTGCAACCTTGGTATAGATCCCTCTTTTTTTTTAATTAAGATTATGATAGTTAACAACCTTGTGAAATTACAGTTGTACATCATTATTAGTCATGTTGTAGGTACACCACTTCACCCCTAGTGCCCTCCCCCCACCCCCCACCCCCTTCACCGATCAGTTCTCTTTGTCTAGGTGTCAACTACCACCTATGAGTGGAGTCATAGAGAGTTCGTCTTTCTCTGTCTGGCTTATTTCACTCAACATAATACCCTCAAGGTTGGTGTAGATCCCTCTTAATCATAGTGTATGATCCTTTTAATGTATTGCTGTATTTGGTTTGTCAATATTTTGTTGAGGATTTTTGCATCTATGTTCATCAGCGATATTGGCCTGTAATTTTCCTTCTTTGTGTTGTCCTTGTCTAGTTTTGGTATCAGGGTGATGTTGGCCTCGTAGAATGAGTTAGGAAGAGTTATGTCTTCTTCAACTTTTTGGAATAGATTAAAGATAGGTATTAAATCTTTGAATGTTTGGTCTGAAAATCTCCAGAGGAGCCATCTGGTCCTGGAATTTTGGGGGAGGGGGAGTTTTTGATTGCTGTTTCAATCTCTTTACTTGTGATTGGTCTATTCAGATTCTTTATTTCTTCTCCACTCAGTTTTGGGAAGTTGTATGAGTATTTCTTCTAGGTTGTCCAATTTGTTGGCATGTAGTTTTTCGTGGTATTCTCTTATAATCCTTGTATTTCCGTGGTATCCATTGTAATTTCTCCTCTTTCGTTTTTAATCTTATTTGTTTGAAACTTCTCTCATTTTTTCTTAGTGAGTCTGGCTAAGGGTTTGTCAATTTTGTTTATCTCCCCAAAGAACCAGCTCTTAATTCATTGATCTGTTCTTTTCTTTTCTTTTTTTTTTTTTGGTATGTATTTAATTTTGTTTTGCTCTAATTTTTAGTATTTCCACCCTTCTGCTGATTTGGGGCTTTGTTCTTCTTTTTCTAGTTCTGTTAGGTGTCATTTAGGATTACTTTAGATTTTTCTTGTTTGTTGAGGTAGGCCTGTATTGCTATGAATTTCCATCTCATGAATGCTTTTGCTGCATCCCATAAGAGTGGGTATGTTGTATTTTCATTTTCCTTTGTCTCCAGGTATTTTTAAATTTCTCCTTTCGTTTACTCATTCATTCAATGGTTGTTCAGTAGCATGTTGTTTAGTCTTCACATATTTCTGACTTCCCCCATATTTTTTGTCTAGTTGATTTCTAGTTTCAAAGCATTGTGGATGGAAAAGATGCTTGAGATGCTTTCAATCTCCTTAAATTTATTGAGGTTTTCCTTGTTTCCCAACATATGGTCTATCTTTGAGAATGATCCATATGCACTTGAGAAGAATGTGTATTTTGATGTCTTTGGATGGAATGTTTTATATATATCTATTAAGTCCATCTGGCCTAGTATTACATTTAAGGCCACTATTTCCTTGTTGACATTCTGTCTGGATGTAAGTAGGATGTTGAGGTTCCTTACTATTATTGTGTTGCTGTCAATTTCTCCCGTTAGGCCTGCTAATAGTTGCTTTACATACTTTGGTGCTCCTGTTTTAAGTGCATATATATTTATAAGTGTTATGTCCTCTTAATGGAATGTCCCTTTTATCATTATATAATGCCCCTCTTTGTCTCTCATTGTCTTTTTTAACTTGAAGGCTACTTTGTCTGATATAAGTATGGCAACACCTGCTTTCTTTTGTTTGCCATTAGCTTGGAGTATCGTCTTCCATCCTTTCAGTCTGAACCTATGTTTTTCTTTAGAGCTGGGGTGTATTTCCTGGAGGGAGCATATTGTTGGGTCTTGTTTTTTAATCCATCCAGCTACTCTGTGACTCTTTTTTTTAATTAAGATTTTATTTTTCATTTTTCTTCCCAAAGCCCCCTGGTACATATTTGTGTATTTTTAGTTGTGGGTCTTTCTAGTTGTGGCACGTAGGATGCCGCCTCAGCATGGCTTGATGAGTGGTGCCATGTCCATGCCCAGGATTCGATCTGACAAAACCCTGGGCCACCAAAGCGGAGCATGTGAACTTAACCACTCAGCCATGGGGCCAGTCCTTACTCTGTATCTTTTGAATTGAGAATTCAATCCATTTACATTTAGAGTGATTATTGATATATGAAGGCTTAATACTGCCATTTTGCCTCTTGTTATATTGTTGTTCTATATTTCCATTGTTTCTTTTCCCTTGTATGTCTGACTGCCATTTCAGTTTGGTGGTTTTCTGTGATGGTTTTCTTTTTATAAATGATTTGTGGCTCTGGTCTGATTTTTTGTTTAGTGTTTACCCTGAGGTTTATATAAAAGATCTCATAGATAAGATGGTCCATTTTCTGATAGCCTGTTATCTCCATTAGCCTAAGTAGGTTCCATCCCCTCCCTCTTCCCCTTCTGAGTCATTGTTGTCACAAATTTTTCTTTTCTGTGTTGTATGTTTGTGACTAAACTGAAGTGTTTATAGTTATTTTTGATACTTCCCTTCCCTTTGTCTTTTATGTTATAATTAAATGTTTACTAACCTATTCTGATATAGAGCTGCAACTTTCTGATTCTATCTATTTATCTCCTTGTTCAAGTTTTTGTGAACCTTTGCCCTTTTGTTACAGTTAGGAGGGCTTCCTTCCTCATTTCTTGTAAGGGAGGTCTAGTGGTAATAAACTATCTCAGCTTTTGTTTATCTGGGAAAGCTTTTATTTGTCTATTGTATATGAAGGATAGTTTTGCTAGATAGAGTATTCTTGGCTGAATGTTTTTATCTTTCAGTATTTTGAATATGTCCTTCCATTCTCTCCTAGCGTGTAAGGTTTCAGCTCAGAAATCTACAGAAAGTCTTATAGGTGTTCCTTTGTATCTTATTTTCTTCTGCCTTGCCCTTAATATTTTTTCTTTGTCATTGATTTTTGCCAGTTTTAATATTATATGCCTTGGAGAAAGTCTTTTTGCATTGATGTCTTTTGCATTGATGTCTTTAGAAGTTCTATTAACTTAATGTACTTGTAAGTCCCATTTCTTCCCCAGGTTTGGGAAGTTCTCAACTATTATTTCTTTTAACAAGCTCTCTGCTCCTTTCTCCCACCATTCTCCCTCTGGAATACCTATAATCCTTATCTTGCTTTTCCTAATTGAGTCAGATATTTCTTGAAGAATTTCTTCATTTTTAAAAAATCTTAGTTCTTTCTTGTCCTCCACCTGAATCATTCCAATATTCTATCCTCTAAGTCACTAATTCTGTTTTCCGTAATTCAGCTCTATTTTTCTGGAGTCTAGGTTATTTTTTACTTCATTAATTTTTTCCTTATATCTAGAATTTTTCTTTTTCTTTTTTTTAGAGTTTCAATCTCTTTGGTGAAGTATTCCTTCTGCTCATTAATTTTATTCTTGAGCTCATTGAACTGTCTTTCTGAGTATTCTTGTAGCTTGTTGAGTTTCTTTATGATAACTATTTCGTATTCTCTGTAATTTACATTGTAAATTTCTGTGAGTTCAGGATTGGTTTCTGGACACTTGTCATTTTCCTTCTGCTCTGAAGTGTTAATGTAGTTTTTCATGGTGTTTGATGAAGTGATCCTTTTCCAGTGCATTTGTGGTAGTATCAGGTTGCAAATTCCACCTGCCACCGCTGAGGAGGTGGGGCCGGAAGCTATGTTTTCTGATCCCATCCCATCTGCTTAAAGTTGTGCCAGTAAGGCTTCTCTGCATTTGCATGCTGGCTGCAGCTGCTTGATAGGTCACACACACATGCATAGGCAGGGCCTCTGTGCTCTGCTCGCAGGTCACTCTGGTGCAGCACCACTACATTTGGCATGGGACTGGCCGAACTGGTGTTCTAGGTGGGAGGGGTGCACACTTTATTTTGGGCATGCTGCTCTGCACTCATGGTCAGCTGGGCTGAGCTGCTGCACTTGGTGAGGGCTCCTTCATGGGGGCAGAGCTGCACCACTGAGTGGTAAGTGTTTCCATGGGCAGGGCCACCATGGTCTGGTGGCCACTCCCGTGGGCTGGGCTACAACTCCAAAAGTGTTTGCACAGGCCAGGCTGCCCCACCTCCTCTTACAGTCTCACTGGCCACTGTGTGAGGACCTATAACCTAGATAACTTGCACTGAGGGTGAGAGGTGTGTTCACCCAGTTCCAGTGCCTCCCAGGGATCCAGTTTCTCCACCTTCAGATGCATGGCTGCATGGATCTCTCAGATATCCTTTTCTCCTCTGCAGGGAATCCTCTGCTAGCTAATGAATGTCCATTTAGTTGTAACTTAAAGGGGAGAGACAAAGGGAACAACTTACTCCACCATGATGCTGACATCACCTACAGTGTTGTTTTTATTGTCATTATGATGAGGATGACAGTGCATATGATGATAATAATGATTAGCAGAGGAGCAAGTCCCTCATTTGGCACATGAAGTCACTCAGTAAGGTACACTCAGAACTTGAAAATGCAACTCTCTGACAGTGAAACTAATAAGAATTAATGAATAATGGATGAAGTTAATCACCTGAGAAGGTAACCCATCCTGAGTGAAAGTAAATGCCTGAAAAAGGTGTTTGGGGAGCCACCAAATCAAATTAAGGGATAAAGAATACTGTTTCATCCAAATACAATTTTAAAAAATCTCTTACTACAATTAATCATATCATCATTTTTCTTCAGGAAGAATGTATTAATAGAAAGGCTGATCTGCATGTCCAAAAATATGAGGCAAGGTGAGTCTTGGCTTCTACCCCACCCTGCTCCAGGAGAAAGAGAGGGAGACAGTGCACGTGACAGACAGGTGTGCCATGATCATTAGCAAGGTGTACTTTGATGTGGTACAGGAAGAATTCATCAGACTCTATCATAGTCTGTATAAAAATATCCCTCTGATTGTGTAATTCCCTTTCTTTACCATTCTTCTGAGTAATTATTTTATATTCCAGATACCCCAATGCCAGTAAGGGACCACTGGGTGGATCTGTTTCTTTCCAGATCCCATTGTCTTTAAGTCCCATGGCAAAAGGAGAAACAGGCAGAAGCTAAAGTGCTGTTTTCTGAAGGACTCCTGCCAACAGAGAAAACTGTTGAGTGACGGGGGCCAAGGAACTGGTATTATAGTCACTAGACAAGCAATCCCCCTATTGATAAACATGGGAGCATTTGAGTTTGTATTCTAATCTTTTATGGGTTAGGCTAATGGTGGTCTCCAAAACTCAGATTAACACTAGAGGCTCTAATAAAATCTTTTAAGGTTGTTGATCTGAGAAGGGACTTTGAGCTACCACCTTGAAAGTCTAATAATCAGATGGCTTCTCTCTGAGATCTGAAGCTGTCTTCACCTTATCTTCAACCAGTGTCTCAAAACCTGTTTAGGTCACTGAACTTTATAAGAATCTGATGAAACTATAAACCTTCTCACCTTCTAAATTGTGCATAGAGTTTTGGGGACTCATGCACCTCCTGACACCTATTCATGGGCCTCTTAGGATCCCATAAACCTCTTGTTATAAACTCATATTTTCCATGGATTAGGCAAATGCAAAATAGCCATAACAATAATACAAATATTTCTTGATCATTTTTAAGTGTTAGATAAGTATAATCCAGCAAATCCCCACAACAATTCTATGGACTAGACACCACTATTATTCTCATTTTAAAAATGATAAATCTGACGCATTATTATAGTTACCCCAACTTTACAATGTAGAGAAATAAAATAACTTACCAAAAGTTACACAACAATAAGTCATAAAATTGGGATTATAGTATTTCTTTAAATCTCTAGTTAAACTTCTAATTGTGCCGTTCTTGAATCTTTCAAAATGAAATGGAAGGTCCATCTGTCTCTAAAATGTTATATTCAATTTAGAAACAATAGCACAAAGGCTTGAATGTTATAACCAGTGACAACAGGCAGAAATCAGGGATTCTATGTTGCCTGAGAACTTATCCAAGATATTGATATTTAATGAGAAATGTATCTTGGTGTCATAGGCAGAATAATAGCCCCCCAAAGATGTCCACGTCCTAATGCCTAGAACCTATGAATATGTTACATTATATGGCAAAGAGACTTTGCAGATGTGATTATGTTAAGGGTTTGAGATGGGGACGTGGTCCTGGATTATCTGAGTTGGGTGGATGTTATCACAAGTGTGCTTATAAGATTAACATAGGAGTGTCAGAGTGAGAGAGAAGGCCGTGTGATGATGAAAGCAGAGACTGGAGTGATGTGCTTTGAAAATGGAGGAAGGGGCCACAAGCCAGGAATACAGATGGCCTCTAGAAACTGGAAAAGCAAGGAAATGGATTCTCCCCTAGAGACTTCAGAAGGAGCCAGGTGTCCTGCTGACACCTTGACTTTAGCCCAGTGAAACTAGACTTGTGAACTCTAGAACTCTAAGAGAATAAATGTGTGTTGTTTTAAGCCACTAAATTTGGGATAATTTGTTACAGCAACAATAGAAAACTAATATACTTGGAAACAATACAAAATGAAAAGAACAAAATTTCATCCAGGACAGAGAGATCAAGGAGCAGTAAAACAAAAAGAAATTTTAGAGGATAGGAAGAGTAGAAGGAACATTACTGGACCCCTTACATCTAATTAACCATGGAATTTACATTACAACAAAGAAACAAACAAAAAAACAAACACACTGGGTCATGCCAGTTAAGCCTAAAGTGAGACCAGATGGATGTGACTAGAGAACTCTCCCCAACTTCCCCTCTCCACTCTTCAAGCATCTACACTCTAGAGTAATTAGTTTATTAAGGAGGCTGAGGCCAGAGACAAAGGAGACAGAAAATGCAGGACAATATGCGGCCCATCCCTCAACCAGTTCAAAGGGCTGGATATGGAGCCATTGGAACACTCCAATGTGTGACATACTATAGGCAATATATGAAAGAGCTATTTAAGGGAGGTGATCTTGAGTCACAGGGGAATGCTGCTCAAGTGGCAGGTGAGGAGAGGGGAGGGGGTACACTGTCCTCACTCCGCATTCATTCTTTCCACAAACATGTATCATTGAGTAACTACAACATGCCAGGTGGTGCTGGGGTCCTTGCTTTCAAGGAATTTACTTCTAGTGGAGATGAAAAGCATTAATCAAATAATCACACAAATGAGGGTATAATTACAACCTAGGACAAATGTTATATGGAATTGGTTCTTTGAGAGTCTTTAATGAAAAAACTTAAGACTTATGAGGAAGGAAGGACGTTTTCTTTGAGGAAGTGAAATTTCAGATGATATCTGAAGAAAGAATAGAAGTTAACTAGGCCCTTTGAACCTTTCAGGGGGAGAAAGACAGCATGAAAAGGGGAAAGAATGCTCCAGGCAGAGGAGATAGGGTGAGGGCAGCTCTGTAGGGGGGTTGAAGATGGAGAGAGCATGGTGTGTTCATGAAACTGAAAGAAGGCCAGCGTGGCCAGCGTCCAGAGAGCAGGGCATGCATGGAGCATCTTTCTAGTACCTCCAGGATTTGGGCTGCCTCTTTGGCAGAGATTGTGTGTCCTCACAGTGAGCATCAGCAGAGTAAGAGTAAGAGAAGGGAGGCAAATGCACGCAGCTATGTAAGCAAATGGGGCATGAAGCAGGGAATTCAGCCTTGCAGTATTGATGTAGTGTAAGAACATGGAAGCTACATCTAGATAAAAGGATCTTCTGTGGCTTGAGGTACAGTCCCCTGACACACCTTTGAAGATTCAACCACTGTGATTAACGCCTAGAAAAGGTGCAGTTTGATCTGTCCATGCCACTAGGGTCTTAGGCAGGACAGAGTTGGGAGAAGACCCTGGCACTCTCACCCCTTTAATGATTGCCATGTACATAGGAAATGTAATTCAAGACAACATGGGCATCTTTAAGTAGACACCGGACAGAGTTTCATCCCATTTCATC
This sequence comes from Equus quagga, assembly GCF_021613505.1. Taxonomy (NCBI): domain Eukaryota; kingdom Metazoa; phylum Chordata; class Mammalia; order Perissodactyla; family Equidae; genus Equus; species Equus quagga. The sequence continues at coordinate 49,507,694 of NC_060284.1, read as the reverse complement.
TCCTGTCATTACCAGAATGAATGAGAGAGACCTGAGGAGGACAGAGGTACTTTCCTGCAAAAAGCTTAGTCAGCTTGAGCTGCTGTAATAAAATACCATAGACTGGGTGGCTTAGACAGAAAACACTTATTTCTCACAGTTCTGGAAGCTGGAATTCCAAGATCAGGATGCCAGCATGGCTGAGTTCTTGGTGAACTAGTTTACAAGTGGTCACTTTCTTGCTGGTCCTCACATGGCAGAGAGAGAGCTCTGGTCCCTTCATCCCCTTAGAGAGGAACCAATCACATCATGGGGCTCCATTCCCTTGACCTCATTAAAACCTAATTCCCTCCCAAAGGTCTCATCTCCAAACACCATCACTTTGGGGATTAGGGCTTCAACAATGAATTTCTGGGGGAGGACACACAAACATCACTCCATAGCACCTTCTAAAACATCATCATTTTCCCCTCAAAACTCAGGCTCCAAGGTCAGGCTTCTTCAACATATATCAAGCCCGAGAGTCTATACTTTTATAGCTCAGTGCACAGGGGATCTCAGAATACAAATATATATGGGTGAGAAAAGTTACAAATTCAAAGTCTCCATCTATTTAGTTTGCATTGACCGTACTGTAAGCTGTACTGGACTAGACTAGACTGTACTGTATTGTATCTTTTTCTTGTCCAAATTCTTCTAATTTTATTCCTCTTCTAGACAGCAAACTCCCCATTCCTAATCCTGACCTTGGAATTACTGTTCTTTCTTCTTAGGTCTTCTTCTCACACATTCAGGCCAGGGTTGGCCTCTTTCCAAGCCCTCGTGTCCTCAAAGAGGCAATGTCCTTTTCTACCAGGCTTTAGGTCCAGTAGTTTAATTTCCGGTAGAAATATTTAACATTGTATTTTAGAGCCATCTGGAATAATTCCTTGACTAATTTACTCTCATCTGGATTCATTCTTCCACATGAGACCCCTAATCTCTATCTTGTATCATGGAGAGTTAGAAGGCCTGGGAAAAGAGAGAATAATGGCCTACCAGTAATTTTACTGTCAACTCTGAATCTGTTTTTGCAAAAGCTCTAATTAACACATTCTCACTAACGTGCAAATGATTGATATCATCTTAATGTAACTTCTCTCACAGTTATTTGTATGCACATTTTGTCTATTCAAATAAGATCTTACGTAGGAATTGCATAGGTTATAAAATAGCAATGAGCCAGTCACATAAAACAGACTGACGTTATCAAAACCATTTCAAAGGTGAGAAAATTGAGGCTCAAAGAAACTGCGTAATATTTCTGCTTCTGGCCAAGACAGAATAACAGCGTCCAGGTTTACCCTCCTACCTGAAACAAATAAAACAATGGAGAAAATACATAAAACGTGATTTTCAAGACTCTGGACATCAAAACAAAAGATTGTGATTTCTGAGAGACAAGAAACAAACAAGGTCAGTCTTACGATTGCTCCAGCTAACTGTCTGGAGAGAGTTTCCAGGCCACATGGCGGAGATAGAGAAACCAGGTGAAGCCTAGTGGTTTCACTGACTGAAGGAGATGGAGCTGTGTGATGCAGAGTGGTGGAGAGGAGAGAGCCAAAAACAGAGATAATTCCGGAGCTCTGTAAGCAGAAGGCCTTTGAGTTTTCAGCTGAGATCGACCATGGTATGCATGCAAGGGAACTACCAGAGGCCAGGGAAATAATCTGAAAGAATTAGAGGGAACAATCTCCAGAGCTCACACGGGGCAGGAATAGTTTCTATTCTCACCAGCCAGACTGGAAACCCTCATAATTCACACGATACTCTCTCTTGCCTCAGTACTAAGTAAAAAAAGTTGTAGGCAAAAGTACTGCTTTGTCTTACCTACGGAAGCTTAAAAGAAATATCCGAAAAGATCAAATTGTTCCCAATTAACTTAACCACATCCCAGAGCAACTTTAGAATATATATGGAAATACAATAATGGCCAGCACGCAACAGGTAAAATTTGCCACATATAGAATCCCATAACAAACTACCAGGCATGCAAAGAAGCAGGAATAAATGACCCATAATAAGCAAAAAAGTCAGTCAACCTAGAACTTGACATAGATGATAGAATTGATAGGCAAGAACATAGAACAAGTACGATAACTGTATTCTATATATTCAAATGAATAAAGAAAAGATTGAACATGTTAAGTACAGGCATGGAAGATATAACAAAGACCCAAATCAAATTTCAGTGTCTGAGGTGGAAAGTCACAGATGGGACTAACAGAAGATTAGACATTATAGTGAATTTGAAAACATCAATATAAAGCATCCAAAATAAAATACATAGAATAATATGACTGAAAATAATGAAACAAGAGAGCATCAGTGAGTTGTTGGAAAACTTCAAGTGGCTTAATATAAATGTAATTGGAGTCCCAAAAAAGAGAGGAGGGGACAAATGGAGAGAAAAAACTTTTGAAGTAACATTGGCCAAGAATTGTGCCAAGTTTGATGAAAACTTTAATTAACAGATTCAGAAGCTCAATGAACCCCAAGCACAAGATATGTGAAGAAAATTAGACCAACTGTCACATAATTAAGTTTGGGGCTGGGGCAAGGAAAAATCTTAAAATCTTAAAAGCAGCCAGAGGAGGGAAAAAAAACCCACGATGCTACATACAGAGGAACAAAGATAAGAATGATGGAAGATTTCTGTTCAATGCAAGGCAGAAGAAAGTGGAACAACATCTTTAAAGTACTGAAAGGAAAAAGTTCATCTATCCTCCTAGAAATCTATAGCTGGCAAAAGCATCTTACAAAAATGAAGACAACTTTTTCAACATACAAAAGCTGAAACAATGAATCATCAGCAAACTTTCACCTTAAGAAAGGTTAAAGGAAGTCCTTCAGGCAGAAGGAAAATGATACCATCTGGATCTACACAAACAAATGAAGAGCCCTGGAAATGTTGAATATGTAGGTAAATACAATGATGCTGCATAACTTGCCCAAAGTCAGAGAGTGGCAGACCAGGGACTTGAGTGCAGGTCTTTTGACATCAATGTCAATCTTTAACCATTATACCATGCAGCTGTGCATAACACTATGCCATTTATCTAATTAACAAACACTGATCACACATCTATTCTTTACAAAGTGCTGTGCAAGATTGGCAATGTGGGGAATCTAATAGTAAATAAAATATATGCTCTGCTCCCAAATGAGATTACATTCTATTTGGGAAATCAGACATGGAAAAGAAAGGGCTAAGTTTAGGAAAGGGCATGGAAAGTGCTGAATATAACCTGAAAATGGAACTGCACCATCAAAATTGCAAATTAGAGCACTGGTATCATGGGCTCACTTTTAATCAAGAGCAAGCCCACTTCATCCATTAGGCATTACAGACTCAGGGCCCAGGCCCTGTGATGGTCCTAAAACAGTTCTTATTGATAGTTCAACTGAGTCTGGTATTAGAAGAGTTCAATGAAAGCATAATTTCTATTCTTTGCTTTGACATTTATTGAGGGCTTTGTTATGAGCTGTAGTAAATGTTGAGGATACAAAAACTGTAATAAGGCACTATGTTATTATTATCAGTATTACTAAGTACCAAGAAAATAAAATGGACCATGCATTCAGTGGTTGGCTCAGAGGAGAGCTAGACCATGAGGGACGAGAATTTCTGGAAAGCATCATGGACTGGCTGAATGGGCCTTGAGGAAGGAATAGGATAAGCAATGAAAAAGAGCAAGCCTTTCCAGAGAGTTCTAAGCACAGATGTGGAAGCAGCAATGTGAATTGGAGGTTGGTGGAGGTGAAGGGGGAGGATCCTGGCCAGGGTGTAGCGGACATTTCTTGTTGGGGAAGAAAGGAGATTAGTTTGGAAAAGTAGGTTATGGAAAAATCTTTTATGCCATGGAGAGTTTTTTAATGTACAGGCTAACACAGGACTTAGGCTGTTAATAGAGGAGGAAAAAAGACATGCTAACTGGTAAATTTTAGAATTAAGCCCATGATTATATCTTCATTAGCAACTTGCTCCAACTATCTGTATAACCAGTTATTAGATGATATGTAGTATATGCAGATAAGCAGTATGTTTCTGTGTTCCCCAGAAGGCAAACAGAGACTCTTAGGAAGTTAGATGGGCAGACAAAGTATAATGTGGCAATCCAATAATCAGAAGCTGTCGCTAAATGACCTCATACTGAATTAAGGACCAGAGATGACAGAGGTTCCGTTTGGTCATACAGTGGCTACAGAATCTTTGAGAAATCATTTCTCTATGTAGCTCATTGTCCTCATCTGAAAAACAGGGTTGTTGTGAACATGTCCTGAAGAAAATGTATGTGAAAATGCTTTGAAAACACGCATCCTAAACAACTGTTACTTGTTATTACTGTACAGTGATGAGAAGTAAGAGCCACTATTGTTCTGCATATGTTTGAAGAGTATATACTTGATAAAAAAAAAAAGGCAAATGTGTTCAAAGATGACCATTTATTTTCTATTATTCTATAACCATTTTCATTGAACCTATTTTTCCTGAAGCCATTTTATTTATTGGTCTTTCCTTTGCTCCAATATACCTTCTTGCTTTGCTCATCTGTACAAGGTTATAGAAGGTACCTCAAATACAAGTCAAACAAAGTATTGAAGCATATGGCGTGAATTATTCATCTATGTATTTGATTATTCATATTTGTGGCTCAATTAAAATATGCCAGGAACCATGAAAATAAGAAAGAATCTAATCCTTAAGGAGCTCACAGTGTGTGAGCCACACAGTCATGCAAATCAGTGGCACTACTACAAAACAGTGTGAAAAGTACTCTGATGAGGGTGTTCTCAGATGCTCTAATAGAAATTAGATTGGCTAGGTGAGTTTCAGGGCTAGTCTGAGGAAGCTCCCAATGCCCGGGACACTGAGCTGAATAATGAAAAACCTCTGGAGCAATCTAGTAAATAAATCACACCTTGTGCAGAAGGAATGAGATGCCTAAAAGTACTGATGCATGAGAAACCATGGCATATTCAGGAAACTGCAAGTATATCAGTAATACTGGAGTGTAGGGTGTGAGGGAGTAGTGATGAGTCCTGACACAAGAGAATGGACATTGGCCAAATCAGGAAGAGCCATGCAATCAAAGGAATGTGCACGTTATAAAAAAAGAGATCACGAAGCATTGAAGGGATAGAGAGGATGATCAGGTGGTGGGGTTTTGTCTGGAGTATATATATGAGAGATTCTAGGTGTGGATATGTTGATAGCATTCAGCTATAAAATATTGTGAATACTTTGATCTTATTTGCATTGTCTGGTCCTTTTATTTCTCTTACTGGCCAACCTAATGAACCTCTTTGGACCATTTCAATGTCTATAACCTTTGTATCAAGAAATTAAAATGAGGAAAAATGTAAATTAAAATTTAAACATTTTACTTTACTAAGCCTATGAACAAGTGAAGTTGTTCTACCACTGGTCATCCAAATGACTTATGTGATGGGAGTGGACCATTTGGAATAATGTATATGGAAGCGCTTTGTGAGCCACAGTGCCCACAACATGCTAGCTATTACTGTTATAATATATATTTTGTGCCTAGATGCTTTGGATAGAGAGATGACAACATAGGCAGAGTTTCCAATCTGTTTGGATAATCAAAGAGCTATTACAAGTAAATCTGGCAAAACCATGTAGGGAAGCAGGAAATCCACTGAAAGATCAGAAACATAGGTCTGTGAACTGCTCTAGAACAGAATGTTGTGCATTGTGATGAGTTTGGTGTAGCGACAAAGCAGAGAGCAGCAGGACAGCTTGCAAACTGGAATTTTATCCAAACCCCTGAGGGTCAACAGAAGCCCACAAATAATGATCCAGAGACTGGAAAAAGTGGCTTGTTGAAGTTTGGGGACTATTAATAATGCTCTGTTTCTTCAATGATCCTTTCCCTCAGGGGAACTGGGTGTGCTTAGCAAGCAGCCTCATTACTCACAACCTTGCTCCTGCTGTGGCTGTCGAGATTGGGAGGCATCATTCAACACATCATGGTACAGCAGTAGCAGTGAAAGTATGGATAGTCTTCCTCAGGCCACCCCAGGAAGTTAGGCCCATTCAACACTCAAGAAGCATTTACAGGGAGTCTATATATGCCTGGCACATAGGAACTGCTCAGTAAACCTTAGCCTCAGTTACTAGAGCCCAACATCTAGCATACAGTAGGTCCTACATGATTACTTATTGTGGAAGGGATCTAGACACAGACTTACCATGTTCCTGGACCAGAAGTTCTGCCATTACATGTTCCTTCCAAGTCCAGCACAGCAGACACTGCTAGCCAGTCATCATCCTGTTCTTCTCCAGGGAACAATACCCTGTGGGCTCACAGACCACATTTCCCAGCCTTCTTGGAGTTAGGTGTTGTTACGTGACTGAATTCTAGCAACAGGATGTAAGCAGAATTGATAAGAGCCAATTCCAGTCTTGGCCCCTAAAACCTTCTTCATAATTTCCACTTCCTGTAATGAGAGAAAAAGATGCTACAGAACCAAACCCCTCACAGAAAACAACTGTCAAGTCTGAACATAATGCAAAAGACAGCTATCTAAAGGTATTGGAAAGTACTGGATAATGAATAGTACACTCTTTTCTTGTATTGAGAATATATAAAGAACACTTACAACTCAATGGTAAGAAGACAAACCAATTTTTAAAAATGGGGAAAAGCCTTGAACAGATCCCTCACAAGATAAAATAGAGATGGTTTCTGACTTACGATGTTTTGACTTACGATTTTTCAACTTCACAATGGTGTGAAAGTGACAGGCTTTCAGTAGAAACCTTACTTCGAACTTTGAATTTTGATCTTTTCCTAGACTAGCCATATGTGGTAAAATACTCCGTCATGATTCTGGGCAGTGGCAGTGAGTCCTCAGCTCCCAGTCAGCCACGTGATCACCTGGAAGAACAACCAATTCACTTACAACCATTCTGTGCCCATACAAGCATTCTGTTTTTCATTTTCAGTGCCATATTCAGTAAATTACAAAACTTTATTATAAATAGGCTTTGTGTTAAATGATTTTGCCCAACTGTAGGCTAATGTAAGTGTTCTGAGGATGTTCAAGGTAGACTACACTAAGCTATGATGCTCAGTAGGTTAGGTGTATTAAATGTATTTTTGACTTAGAATATTTTCAACTTATGATGGGTTTATCGGAATGTAACCCCATCTTAAATCGAGGAAGTATACAAATAACCAGCAAGATTATGAAAAGATGCTCAACATTACTAATTGTTAGGACCATGCAAACGAAAACCAAGATTCTACTACACATCCGCTAGAATGTGTAAATTAAAAACACTGACAGGGGCTGGCCCCATGGCCGAGTGGTTAAGTTCGCGCGCTCCACTGCAGGTGGCCCAGTGTTTCGTTGGTTCGAATCCTGGGCGCGGACATGGCACTGCTCGTCAAACCACGCTGAGGCAGCGTCCCACATGCCACAACTAGAAGGACCCACAACGAAGAATATACAACTATGTACTGGGGGGCTTTGGGGAGAAAAAGGAAAAAAATAAAATCTTAAAAAAAAAAAACTGACTATTCCTAGTATTGATAAGGACATGGGACAACTGGAGCTCTCAGACATTACTGTTGAGAATACAAGATGGCACAGCCATTTTACTAAACAGTATGGAAATATCTTATAAAATTAGGTATACCGTTACCATCTGACCCAGTAATCCCACTCCTACATATTTACACAAGAGAAATGAAAATATAGGTACTCACAAAGGCATCTATGCAAATCATAGCAGCATTATTCCTAATAACTAAACACTGGGACTCAATCAAATGTCCATCAACTGGTAAATGGATTAACAAATCATGGTGCATCCATACAATGAAATACTACTCAGCAATAGAAAGAAGTGAACTACTGATACAATCATCAACATGGATATGCTGAGCAAAGGAAGCACGCCATGAAATAATACATGCTGTATTCCATTTAGGTGCAATTCGAGAACAGCTGAAATTTATCTATATTGACAGAAAGCTGCCTGGGGCTAAGGGTTGAGAGAGTGATTCAGATTTAAAGTGGCACCAGAACTTTCTACGGTGTTGGAAATGGCTATATTTTTATTGTCACTGTGGTTACAATTACTGTACACAATTACCGAACGTTCATCAAACTGTACCATTAAAATGGGTGAATCTTATTTTACAAAACCCTCACGTGAACCTCTCTCTCCTGCTCATCTGCTGGCTGATGGTGGCACCAAGAGAAGTCTTGGAAGCCATGTGTTGACAATGGTAGAGCCCCTTCACCTGGGTCCCTTAGTGGATATGTGGGGCAGAACCCTCCCCAACACTCCTGACCAAGAACTCCACACTGGACAGTTATATGAGGGGGAAATAAACGGTTACACTGTGACGTTCCTTGAACTTTGGGGAGTTACAGAAACTACGATGTCCTTAACTAATATATCTCCATAGGAAAACACGCAGTCAAGACAGCTTAAATTGTGCTTGCTCAATTCACACTATTCAAACTAGAGAAAAATCAGTGATAACCTAAATGTCCAAAATAAGGGAACAATTAGGTAAATTATGATATATTCATCCTATATAATATTTTTTATAACTACTTACATACTAATTATGAGAACCACGTAGTGGAACCTGGCTCCACATTCAAAATGTGAAATGAACAAGGCAAAACCCAGAACTGGATCTATGCGATTGTATCAGGAGGCCCAGATACCTTAAATTGTGTTCATCCGAGTCTTTAAACATATTTGGGCCTGTCTGAGAGACCCACATGGCATAAAGTATGAAACAGAACATATAACTTAAGTATAGTAAAATGGTAGGATTATAGATAATTTTTTCTTTTGTTTCTGTTCATTTTATTATTGTTTTTATAGAACCTAATATGATACACAATTCAATTCTCCAGTTATTTGTCCTAAAATTTCTCAACAATTTATTCCTTCTTGTTCTCATAGCATAGACATAAGAAGAACAGAAAGAATAAGATATAAAGATCTCCTCTGACCAGGGCATATTCGGAAATAAACATAGATCTATCATAAAGCATATTGTAGAATTTTAGAAAATCTTTTCCTTCCTGTCTGTCATCTCATAGCAAGTTTACCATTCTCCTGGAGATTGATCATGGCTTTTTTTATAGGAAGAAATCTGAGGTAGCAAACAAAGAGAACTTCCCCCGGGCCAGCAACGATGATGTGAGTCAGCAAAGCTTGGAATTTATTATCTGGCATTTCCAGTCTCTCCCAAAGCTCTACCAGTGAGTTACATTGATGGATGATAACGGGAGTCGCACAGCTTAGGGTGAATGAAAGGCTCTCCGGACACCTGGAGATTCCACATATTTCCCATCCTGTTTAGTCTCAGAAAATAATTCCCTCAACATTCACTCATTCATTCATTGAGCATTTATGTACTTATTCATCCAACTTATGTTTCCAGACCTGGCATTGTATTAGATGGTGATAACTCCATTAAGCAAATATTCCTGAGAAAAGAGATACACAGAAATAATTAGGTATCAAAAGCATTTCCTATTAGCTATGTGTGTTGTGGAACACAGTTGAGAGAGTTGCTAACTTTTCCCTCGGAGAAAAGAAGGGAGAGTGTCTGCCTGCCACAAGGCTCATCAGCTTTCTGGACCACAATATTTGTGCTCACTGCCGACCCCTGACTGCTAAGCCGTTGCTACATATTTAAGGTTTTTTTATGGCAACAGTCATTTCTAGGTTCCAACGTTTATATTATTAGGAAAGTCTATGCTGCTGTAACAATGGCCCCAAAATACAGTTACTTAAAAAAACCTGAAGTTTATGTCTCTCACAGAGAATGGTCCCATAGTGAGCAGTCCAAGCTGGCCAGCAACTCTACTCCATGAGCTCATTCGGGGACTCATGTTCCTTCCACCTTGTTGCTGTGCCATCTCCTTTGGTACTTTCCTTGTTATCATGATCAAAGTTGATTTCATTGCAGGAACTTATCTGCAAACAATGTCCAAAATTTTCCAATAGAAGGACACTTGTACTTGTTTACTTGAAAAGTATATATTAGAAAAGAACAGTAGAAATGTATTAAATGTATTAATTCTCTTTCAGAATAAAGGTATTAAAACCACAGGTTATTTTTTGGTTTCAAAGGGGGCGTGGAGCTTGTGAGAGTTAATTTTACGTGTCAACTTGGAGGGCACTTTTAGATGAGGTTAGCATTTAAACTGGTGAATTTTGGGTAAGCAGACTGCCCACCATAATGTGAGGGTGAACCTCATCCAATCGGTTGAAAGAACAGAACAAAGACTGGCCTCCTGAGCAAAACGGGATCGGCGGCGGCAGACTGCCTCCAGATTTTATCCTCACCCTCGCTTCTTTCGGCTCTCCAACCTGCCCGCCCACTCTGCAGACTGTGGACTTGCCAGCCTCCATAACTGCATGAGCCAATGCCTCAGAATAAATCTCTTTCTACATGTATATGTACACATCCTATTGGTTCTGTTTCTCTAGGGAACCCTGACTAATACAGAACCCAGTGCTACTCTGTTTAACAACATGCCGTTTAACACAGAATCATCGAGTCAGAATCCTTTCCTTCTTAACCTCCATTTTCCCTTTCTGTTTTCCTCCTTTCTTCCTTTCTTTCCCCACTCTCCTCTTATGATGTATCCCTCTTTTTCTGAGGCAATCCCTACTTCACCTGTGTTTAGTGCTCAGTCTTTCCAAACTTCTTAAAACCTAGACACACACAAGCAGAGTAAGAACTAAAAACCTTTGCTTTGTGTTAAGGACTTGATTCAACAGATGCAGGGCCTCTACCATGCACAGAGGATATAAACAAGAACTGAACACAGTCCTCAACTTTGAGAAGCTCAGATCAACTGGCATTAAATAATATTCGGCTAAACCAAGGGTTTCTTTTTTACTTTGTTAAAATTTGAGAAGTCCGAGGGGACTGCATTGTGTGGACAAATAATGTTCAATTCCATTACCTTATGAATTTTCCACACTGACGCTTCTCCTCATGGATGTACTGGCTCCTATTCTTCATTCTCAGGCAGACACTGTGGATTCCAGAAACCCAGACCCAAATATATCAGGGCCAAATATCGAAAGGTCTCTGGAGTCCTGTGGTCAGCACCTCATGCGACCCCAGTACTGTCATCATTGTGCACCATTTCTTGAACACCTCCTCATCCAAGAGATTTCACTTAAGACTCAGGATTCATACTGAGGTGGCCTGAGTCAAAGTGTTTTCAGTTGATTTACTTCTGTTTCAACGAATACAGTGTTTACTTTGTGCCAGGCATTGTTATGAGCACTTATATATACGTTCATTCATTACTCATAACAACCCCTCCAATCTCTTCCATAATACAATAGAAATTATATTAACCTCTATATGAGGAGTATAGAGATTTTAGAACATGCCAATGTCATGCAGCTAACCTCATGGCAGAATTGAGATTTGAACTCATGGAGTCTGGCTCCAAAGTTCATACTTATAACTGCAACACTGCTGTCTTTCTACTTGCTTTATGGAAAACAAATAAATAAATAAAACCAGGAAAATATCCCTAGACTACCTGCCTCTGGCTTAGGGTGTGTTCAGCACCGACTTCTCCCTCTGATTGTTTATATAAAATACTGCCAAGGATGGGCATCCCAGTGACATTCCTGTTGGTTTCCGCCTGGCTCTCTATCTCCTCAAGACCTCCAACACCTACTAGAAGATCCATTTGGTTCCCACTAGCAGGCTCAGCTCCATCCTCGACTCAGAGAGGGACTGATACCTGGGAAGAGTGTTCGGAACTACAGAGCCAAAGCTCCTTGACTGAGAAGCAAGTCAACCTCCTGCTAGTCCTGCTGAGACCTTGCACTTTTGTTTGTGGAGTTTGTCCTTAATTCAAATGCCCCACTTTCTACTGCAACAGTGGTGACTGGGTGTCCGTTTTCTTTTCTTGTCTCTAATTTCCTACGTTGACTCCTGGCTTGGAACTCCAGTTCTTCTCTTGCTTCTCCCAATCTTAAGAGATTAAAGTCCAAGCCCTGACCCTCAATTTCCTGGATAGCTTCCTGATGCCACCTGATATCCTTCCAGGCTTTCTTGAGGCTCCACACTGCACACCTGCCTGGTTATTTACCTGCTACAACTCCTTGGACATCCTCATGTTGCCTCCTACTGAAGCCTAGCCCAATCTGGTAGAACAGTCAGGTTGTTTTGGATCTCACCTTCTTCTGGTTAGCCCATCCCAAATGCTAACAGAACCCCAGTTCTGACCCGAAACTTACCCCTAATCCCGCTGAAGGGAGAGAGACAAGCATAAATGGAAGAGACAGGATTCCAGCAAAAACCTAGAGGGGGGAATGCTTATTGGTTGGATGTGATCTTAATAGGCCTTAATGACACAGGGAAACTGCATGCTACAGGGCCCTGAGTTCCTAAGGGAGCATAAAAAGGGTGTTTTGGAATCTTAGTTCAGCTCTGATGAAAGGTGTGATCTACTGAGGGACAGTTTATGGTCAACAGGGCATCTTCAAATCAAATTAGATCTACAGGCTCTGTGCAGCTGCCTCGCCCCTCATTTGTATTAGGTGTCCTTAACTGGGGGTCCACGTATTCCAAGGGGTCTACGTGCAGGTACTGGGCAACAGTAAGCCTCCGAGTGTTTTTCTTCAGAGAAGGCTCAGTCGCTTACATCAGATTCTCATACGAACGCGTGACTGACAACTCTAGAACCTTCCCCACAACTATCAGCAAGGCTGAGGGAAGGGGTTAAACATTTTTCCTGAACTCTTTCTCGCAACACTGAGTTCTCTAGACCTTCCAACTTGTGAATAAAGTGAAGATATGTATTTTGATTATGACTGATAAACACATATATACATATATATTTATATATGTATATACACATTGGGATCTACATTCAACCCTGCCCTTTTTAAAGACCAACTGGCAAAGTGATTCACTACCTTTAGGATGTGATGTGTGATTGCAATTAGTCTAACTAGTTTGATAGCATCATAGGCTTCTAAGTAAATGAAAACAGAAAGTCGGAAAAAGACCACACCCTGGGGAAAAGACCAGAATGCAGAGGCTTGATCTAGTTAAGATGCGCAAAACACAACACGCAGCAGAGAACTGTAGCTGAAAGCAGCACAGGAGACAGCTGTATTCAGATGGGGTGGTCCTGCGGGGCTCGGGGTGGGGGTGCTCTGGGAGATACTTTACCTAAAGAGGAACACCTTGGTCTTTTCCCTAAAGAGAAGCTCGCTGTCCTGAAACTTCAAAGAAAGAGCACTCCTGACCCTGGGGTTCACACTGAGCTAGGATTATCAATCGACCTCATTTCAAAACCAGCCAAGCATGGATGTGGGCAGAGGTCAGAGCCACAGTTATCAGAAGAGTGGAAAGGAGCTTAGAGATCCTCTGGTTAATGGGTCAGTAACTGCTGGCCACAAACACATATGTTTTTTGGCCCACTGAGTGTTTCAAAAGTAATTTGAGCCAATATTGGAAATTAAGGGATTTCACATGCTAATCAGGATTTCCATTTCTTTTGAAAAGTCTGAAAATATTGCAACACTGTCCTCAAGTATCCACTGGGCCCACTCGTTGGCAGCTGTCCCTGTTAGAAGGGGAAGTGCTCGCTAGTTCCCCTGGGGCCCACTCTGGAGGCCAGAAACTGTGTTCTTGGGGAATTGAGAGGGGCAGAGCTGAGGGCCGGCCCGGTGGCGCAGCGGTTAAGTTCGCACGTTCGCTTCTGGCCGGCCCAGGGTTCACCAATCCAGATCCCGGGTGCTGACATGGCACCGCTTGGCAAACGCCGTGCTGTGGTAGGTGTTCCACATATAAAGTGGAGGAAGATGGGCATGCATGTTAGCTCAGAGCCAGTCTTCCTCAGGAAAAAGAGGAGGATTGTCAGTAGTTAGCTCAGGGCTAATCTTCCTCAAAAAAAAAAAAAAAGGGAGGGGCAGAGTTGAAATGACAGGGAAGAGTTAGATGACATATTAGAGAGCTTGTGCACCTCATGGCTCTCATCCCCGGAGAGGGGCTGAGCCCACTCTGTCAGAAGCTGTCTAGGCTCCAGGAGAATTCCATCCGGCTCCCCGTGTATTCCCCAGGAGCCTGTTTACGATCTCAGATGCTCTCTGGCCTGGAGTTGGCTTTATTCCTTAGTTGCAAGGATTTTGCACTCACTCTTCACAACCAGGACACCTTATTCCTTGTGTTCAGCTCATTCTCCCAAAACCAGTTCAGACTTGATTCCAATATCCACACCCAGCTCATAATGGATCAATATTCACTCTTTCAACAAACAATTTCTAGTTGCCTATAATCTGTGAATTGCACAAGGTGCTGAGAAATTGAAAACAGGACATAGTCCTGCGGGGAGAGGAACTTAAAATGAAGACAGCGGCTAATGTGAACAGTGTTTGCGGGCAGTGGGGAGAGTACATCCGACTTGGTAATAGAAGTCTGTCCACCAGATGGCGCTCAAGAGATTCCAGCTTAACAAAGCAACTACAAGAAAGAAAGGGAAAAAAAGCAAAATTTACCCCTTGGAAGAACAAACAGCATTATGACTTCTACTTCCTGCGTACTTTTATGTTCTGTCGCCCCTCTAACTGTTACATTCCCCAACCCCCAGGGCTCTGGGTGTGACGTTTGGACAGGAGGAAGTCCAATCAGCTCCCACGCCGCCTCCTGCTGGGCCGACACTAATCTGAAGGTGGAGCATTTCAGAGTGAGGCGGGGCCAGAACCGGCCAACGGTGAGGCTTGCGCTCAGGAGGACGTTCCCGCCTGTGGACGGAGGGCTGATTCTTATCTGAGTTCACTGCCCAGCTCGCGGTGCCCTTTGGGAATAAGCCATGCCTCTCCTCGTAGCTGCTCTGGTCTTGCCCTCTGCCTCTCTGTTCATCAGCTGCGTAATTTGATTAAATATATTGATTTTTTAAATGTGCCATCTCTTCGAACTGTTTATAGCTTTTCAAAATATTTTTTTCAGATTATAATAAGCTCAGTAAAAGAAATGCGAACAGAGAAATTAGTGACTTAAAAGGGCATAATTCTTCTATAATTCAACTCTTGGAGATCCTCCCGATAAGAGTTTGGCGTGCATTCGTCTAGAACAGAGTTTCTTAACCTCAGCACTACTGATATTTGGGACCAGAAAATTCTTTGTTTGGAGGACTGCCCTGTGCGCTCTAAGATGTTTAGCAGCATCCCTGGCCTCTAACCACTAGATGTCAGTAGTAACCCACCCCCCCCACCACTCCACCCCCGCCCGCAGTTGTGACAACCAAAAATGTATCCAGACATTGCCAAACAATTTCATGCTAAACTTGCCTTCGTGCAACTTGCTTTTCTTTCTTTCTTTCCTTTTAACTTAATAACACAGCTTGATCATCTTTCCATTTCAGAACATCTGGATCTATTACATTTTTTAATTTATTGTTTCATGATTTATTTAACCTGAGACCTTTCACTGATGGTCATTTGGATCATTTCTTTTCTTTTCTTTTTTTGAGAAAGATTAGCCCTGAGACAACAACCACTGCCAATCCTCCTCTTTTTTTTTTTTTTGCCAAGGAAGAGTGGCCCTGAGCTAACATCTGTGCCCATCTTCCTCCACTTTATGTGGAACATCTGCCAAAGCATGGCTTGTTAAGCAGTGTGTAGGTCCACACCTGGGAACTGAACCCACGAACCCTGGGCCCCAGAAGTGGAATGTGCAAGCTTAACTGCTGTCCCACCAGGCTGGCCCTCATTTGGATCATTTCTAATTTTCATACTATGTATTACTAATGTAGCTAGGTGAAAAAATATTATTTTAAACCCAAACTGTCTGTACTCACTTCTGCTTTTTAAGAGGAGAGGAAAGGCATATTTCATATCAAAGAGGAAACAAACATCCGTACTGCTTCCCTTTTCTTTATAAATCCTGGTGGGTAAAAGAGGAAAAGTCTGAAGTGTGAAAAATCTGTATCCATTATCTGTGTTGCTAAAGCTTGAGGCCAAATTCGTGGTTCCTTAAGTAGTCCAGCCTATTACTGAAGCTTTAGATATGCAAAGATAGGCTCAGTCTGGGCAGGGCATAGAGAGCAGAAATTGCTCTACATAACAAAGGGCGGCATTCTGACTGTCCCTAAGTAGCCCAAGGGGGAGCACACACTGGAAACACAGAACTAGTGAGATGGGAGGAAAGTCCTGAAGTGAATAGAGGAGGTCAAGTGACAATCAGGACAGGAGCCCATGGAGAAATGGAGCAGTGAGAAATTCTTCATGAGACAGCCACCAAAGGACTTGTATGTGTGAGAATGTCTAACATGAATTTTTGAATGGGTCAGTTTGTGTGATAGTAAAAATCCCACTTGTCATCTCAAACCTGTAAAAGTTGCTATACATCCAAATGCCTTGGGAAGTGTTTCTGTTGTTTTGCTCTGTCTTGTTTGAAGAAGATGGAAAAACAAGGAAAGGGGACTGAGTTCAACGTGTAGGTTGGTTCAGATAAAAAAAAAGATGAGACCAGGGGGCTGGCCCAGTTGCGCAGCGGTTAAGTGCGCACGTTCCGCTTTGGCGGCCCAGGGTTCGCCAGTTCGGATCCCGGATGTGGACATGGCACCGCTTGGCAAGCCATGCTGTGGTAGGCGTCCCACATATAAAGTAGAGGAAGATGGGCATGGATGTTAGCTCAGGGCCAGTCCTCCTCAGCAAAAAGAGGAGGATTGGCAGCAGATGTTAGCTCAGGGCTAATCTTCCTCAAAAAAAAAAAAAAAAAGATGAGGCCAGCTGTAAGAGGTGAGACACAAGTGGGATCAAAGATTCGGACGGGACCAGAACTCAGAGCAAGACGGAAATAATTATCAGAAAATAAAACAGCCAAAACTCACCAAAATCATAGGTAAGGCAACGAACATCCCACAGGGTTAGGATTCTCAAGCCAACTTGATTTAAATCTCCAGGTGATTAAATCTCAAGATTGAACCTATAGAGTGACTGCTGGCACCTGACTCAGACAACCAGAACTGCAATGACATCCTTGCACACACACCTTTAAGTTGTGCAACATTTTTTTTTGTTTATTCCATACATTTATTGAATTCCTACCATTCTATGGATGCAGCAATAAGTAAGATAGTCAATGGTCTTAGATCTCTAAAGATGAAGTTTGCATTTTCCTAAATTGCTGAGTCAAAGGACGTGATAATTTCAAAATTCAGAAAGATATTTCAAAATTGTCTTTCCTCTCCAGAAATTAGACTTTCTTCCAGGCTTTGTTTATATTTGCTAATGGTTTAATATGTTTCTCCATATTCAACTCTTATCCATCAAAATATATATTGATGCATCATGTGAATTTCTAAATTTTCCCCCAAATGTCCAACTAGCTTTTGGGAGCCACAGTTTATTCAGTAGTTCCATCTTCCACCGTTGATTTATGATGCTTCCTTCATGATGTTTTAACCTCTGTGTGATAGAACTATTTTTCTTAACAGTGTTCAGGTGACCTCTTTCCTCTTTCATTTCCTGTGCTTCCTCATTAACATGGTCATGTCTTTTGCTTGTGGTTTCTTAACTGTGCTTGCTACTAGCACTGGTGGCATAAAACCCATTTTGCACAATTCATAAATCTGGTTTTAGTTTATTTTTTAAAAACATTGCTTTTAGGCCCCTTTCTCTCCCAATCTTTTCAAAGCTCTAATCCACCAGCCCAAGTATGCTAATAATTTGGAGACAGCTAAGTCAATGATTGACGCAAAGGGAAAAATAGTTCTGCAAAAGTCCAACTCCCTAGCCCAAATGTGATGAGAGAGAAAACCAATCTGGTACATTTTATGCATTGCTCTCTGGAATAGGAATTCATGAAATCCCCATGCCATCCCAGATTTGTTTCCTTCTCTGCGATTTGGTCCTCACAGATCCTTTCCACTTAAATTAACACATTGACCCCTAGAGAAATGGCTTAAGAGAAAAGTTGTCCCTTTCAAGATCAATTACAAGAAAAGCCTTGCAGTTCTCCCTCTAATACTGGCTGCAGGTCTCCAGCAACAGTATTCTCTGCTCTGGGATGTGTAGGCTATATGAAAGGTCCACATGTTATGCTACAGTAGCTAGACATCTGAAGGGACAATGTGCACTCTTGTAGAAAGGGTGTAATCATGGAGCCTCACTGCAGAGCTCTTACCACCACTCAGGAAGGAAAGGAAAAGTTCTTCATGGCCACTTACGTCTGCCTTTTGGTCTTGTTTTATTTGGTTTTGCTTCTGCATTCAGAAGGTAAAAGGTCCTAAAGCCTGGAAAACAAGGGAATGCTTTTCCCACTGCTCTAAGGAACAAGCAAGACTCATTAGGATTTATACTTCCACTTGCTTCAGACCCATTGTCTTAAGTTAAACACTTCCTACCACAGTCTTGGTTTTGCTCTTAATTTACTTTGCAAATCCTGTTATTGAAATAGATCAAAGATGAATCAGATGTCCGATTTATTGAGATGTTACTGTATGGAACAAGAGCTGGTTTCTCCTTCTTTAACACGGTCCTGCTTAATTCTGAGCCTTGTGCTTCCACTTCTTTCCTGGGTGACTACCAGAGGGCTTCAGGGTGACTGTGTGTACTGTATGTAATGAGTGGACTTGGTCCCACAGTCAACAAACCTCACTCAGCAGCTAAGGCAGTGACTTATTGGCGAAGGGGAAGGGGATGATGAGCCAGCTGCAGATGAGTGTCCTCTGACTCCAAATAGTGACTTTGGTAAAGAGCCATCGGGTCATCCCTATTGGGTAGCTTGGCTTACCAGCTGGAACATTGCTCTGCCTAGGGCATGTCAAGCTCAGTTAGAACTTCTTTGCTGTGGGAGAGGTTTCTGTGAGATGTACCAATGGTTTCTTACTGTAGTTCAATTTGTTACGGCATTGGCAACGCGTAAAACTGTGGGGGTGGCAAAGTCTCCCACTGTTCGCTCTGGTAAGCCTTCTCCACTGTGTCTGCTGCCGACGCCCACCCTGTTCCCTCTATTGTTTCACCTCCTGAAGTACGACCTTACTCCAGTCCTTAACCAGTTCTTTTCAATTTCCTCAGGAGAAATATTATCCCACAAGGCAATTGCTCATCAAATGAGGCCACATGTGAGGGGACTTGTAAACAGTAGACTGCTTATAATGTATGTATATTCATCATTTATTCATTCATTCTTTCAGCTGGAGTAGCGAAATAAATAGAATTCAACTGAGTTCTGTAAATCTCCATTAGGGGGCGCCCTTTCATTCCAAATTCCCTATGCCGTTCTATTACAAATTCAGCAGGTGGAATGCCTGCGCTTTTTTCACAGCCTTAAGTGGCAAGGAAAGGGAGGGTACTGCCTCATGTCCTCCTATGCCTCTCATTTATGATTACCACCAGGAAGAGTCCCTTTTCTTTATGCCTTTAGCAAATAATACCCTAAGAAATCTATTGCTTTTGAAGTCCATTTTTATGGGACAATATGGCCAGCACTGCAGACAAACAAGTGATAAAGAATACAGGCATATGGGGCCAGCCCGGTGGCACAGCAGTTAAGTGCGCATGTTCCACTTCGTTGGACCAGGGTTCACTGGCCCGGATCCCGGGTGCGGACATGGCACTGCTTGGCAAGCTATGCTGTGGTAGGCGTCCCACATATAAAGTAGAGGAAGACGGGCATGGATGTTAGCTCAGGGCCAGTCTTCCTCAGCAAAAAAAAAAAAAGAGGAGGATTGGCAGCAGTTAGCTCAGGGCTAATCTTCCTCAAAAAAAAAAATACAGGCATAAGTATCAACTACATCAGAGTGTGGTAGTTGGGGTACAAGCCACTTTGGTGGGGCAAAGTAATTGACAGAGGTGGGAATGGTTATTTAAAGTTTATTCTGTTCTAGGTGTTTTACAGATATTGTTTCATTTAATCCTCTATTACAGGGGTTAACAAACTATGGGCCAAAGGTCAAATTCAGCTGGCTGACTGTTTTTGTAAGTAAAATTTTGCTGGAACATGGCCATGCTCATTTGTTTACATATTGTCTGTGTGCCTTCACCTTACAATGGCAGAGACGATATGACCCACAGAGTCTAAACTATGTATAATCTGGCTCATAACAGAAAAGGTTTGCTGACCTGCTCTATAACCATGTGAAATGGGAATTATTTGCATTTTACTGATGAACAAACTGAAACTCAGAAAAACCAAGTAACTAGCCAAAATCACACTACTAGTAAATTGAGGAGCTAGACTTTGGCTCAAAGTTGAGCTTCCTTCCAAAGCCCTTGCTCTTTCTGCTGCTCCTGCACAGCAACCTCCCCCATTCATCCAGTGCCCACATGGGCCTGGTGTTTAACACTATGGATCTCCCCGATTATAATGAATTCAAACTACTTTGCATGGTTTTCGAGAACCTGCCCAATCTAATTTCAGCTTGCCTTTCCTGCCTCCCTCCTACTCCTCCATAGGGGGCCTCCCTACAGTCAGCCTGGGGCCTTCACCATTCCTAAACACTCCGTTCTCGTCCTTGCTCCATGCCTCCATTTCATGATTCCACTACGTCCAAGTAAACACCTTCCCTTCCTCTCCAGATTCTGCCTCCCTCCAGGAATCCTGCCTTGATCACCCACTCAGAAGTGATCTCTCCCTCCTCCGACGTGGAGAGCAGCTCTCCTTCTGGTGACTTAGCACTGATCATATGCTGACTTGGATGATCTTTTTGATATTCCTGTCTGTCTTCTAAAGGAGGTTGTAAACTTCCAGAGAGAGAGGACTGTGCGGTCGACTGCATGAGCCACACTGCTACCACATAATGGCAGGTCCATTTGATCGACAAGCATTCTTCCATAGAAATAAACCCCACTCACCCTTCTACACAATTCAGCATGTGGCTGAAAGCACAAGGCTGGCATCTGGATATGGCATGTAAAATGTGATAAAATGGAGAAAACTGGGAAAAGAGTGCAAGAAAATAAGCATCTTACTCTTATTTTTAAATCTAGGGCTGCAGAATTAGATTTCCCTTCAGGTGCCTTTCCTAGGACAGCACACTACTTGGCAGAAGGAGATCTAGAGTCAGACCAGGATTTGAAACTTGATTGTTACTTACCAGCTCTGTGACCTTAGACAAGTTACTGAGCCTCTCTGGGCTTCAGTGTTCTCATATTTACAATAGAGAAAGTAGTAATGTCTAATTGGATTGTTATGAAGAGTAAATGAGGAGATACATTTCAAGATCTTAGGACAGTCTCTGGCACATATGAAGCTCTTAATAATTACCACCCATTATTTATCCAGAGCTCTGTTCCTAGATGGGCACCAGATCTAGACATTTCAGACTGACTGGGTCCTATCCATTCACTTCTGTACATTAACCATTCTTCCTGCCAATGTCATCAAACAACATGGCAAAGTGGTCCACTGCAACGGAGGGGTCAACACAAAGTTGATGATGAATGCCCTGCCCACAACACATGCATTTTAATGGAGACATGGAAGCAGAAAGACAAACATTTCATCTCCTCTGCTTCTCTCCAAACATCCTTTACAGCAGACATGTGGTTCCAAACTGAAGACAGAGTTGAGACGCAGTCACGTGTCCTGCTCTGCTCATGTAATGCCTCAGGGTCTCTTGGGTAGGTAACTCTCCTTGGTAACAATCGAGAATCTGGCATCTCTGTTTTGCTCTATTGTTACCTTGGGGCTGTGGTTTAGCCCTGCCCACCTATTCCTTCCTTCCCGATACCTTCTCGGCTGCTTATCAGTCAGGACACACTTGAGTTTTCAGATTTAAAAACCGACTCTATTACAGGACGAAGAATTGGAATTGATGTGAGCAATATACAGATAGGGAAGCTACTGGTATTAACCATGAGCATTTAATCCAGCCTGATTCGCTCACCTCTGGCTTTATAGCTCCTGTCTCTTTCCCTTTCTACTAGGTCAACCAGTTTTTCTATATGGTCTTTGGAAACACCTGGTGTTTTCTGGTGAGTGTGAGGTTATATCCCTGGCCTCTGGTTAAAACTATATTCTTTGTAGCCATCTGAACTCTTGAAATAGTTAGTCTCCTGGTTTCTGTGCCTTCGCAACCCTCCATATAGGGACTGACCTAGTGGCTTTGTGGTTAAGTTCACATACTCTGCTTCAGCGGCCTGGGGTTCTTGGGTTCACATCCTGGGAGTGGACCTACACACTGCTCATCAAGCCACACTGTAGCGGCATCCCACATACAAAATAGAGGAAGATTGCCACAGATGTTAGCTCAGGGCCAATCTTCCCCACCAAAAAACCCCCAAAAAACAAAACAAAACAAAAAACCCTTCATATAATCTTTATCTCTAGACCGCAGCCTGGGATAAACTGTAGTTCTCATTTTCCAGTGTCCTCACATGGAGTCAACCCAAATATCACAACAGATGTGGTTAAGGGCATACTGCCAATTAACTATCCATCTCCCACCTGGCCCTGCATTCCACTTCCTCTCCAAAAAATGTCTTAACTTAAGATATAACTCTTCAATTTGTTTTTAATGAGTACACAGGTTGACTAGTTCCTTTTTCAGTTGACCTTTTAAAGTTGTTAAACTGGTTTCCTTATATCAACAGCCAAAGCAAATGACCACGAGTACATCTCACAAGAAAAAAAAATGTGCATTATTTTCTCTTCAGAGTTACAGATGGACAGATGATGCTCTAGGCAGAAGAACATGCTAGCACAATCTGAGCACATAAGACAAACCGTACGGGGGCAGAATTTTCCTTTGCATGGGGCTGGATGGAGGTAGACATTTCATGAGCCGGTGTGGGTAATCTCTATCAGTAACTGTAAGTGTTAACGATTAAAGCAACTATTAACGAGTCCATTGGTAATGGATAATGTGCCTTTGGAAGCAGCCAGAAGAAACAGAAGCTCCTACAGTGAACCCTGGAGGAGGAAAGGGAAACAAAGTTAGTGAAATAAGAGAGTGACTGTCATTGAAGTCCTCGACCAGGAAGGATTTCTGGCCGACTGTAGTCAGGAAGGCAAGCCAAGAACTAAGTGCAGCTGGAGTACTAACTACAGGACCAAGGAAAGTCTACTTTGGGGAGCAGGGCCAGGAAGAGGCTTAGCGAGTTTGTGGAGGCGGAGAGCCCACAGAGTCCAGGCGTGAAGGGCTGGCCAAGCATCACCTCTCTGCTGGAAAAACATGAATCCTGCGTCTACTCTGTGTCACGAGAGCGTGTGTTTGCTGAGTAGTTACTCTGAGTCCTCTAGAAGAGATGGGGAGGGCTGCACTCCTCCAAGGATTCCTGACCCAACCCTATGCACAGTCAACGAGGGCACTTGGTGGGGGAGGCGGTGGAGGAGAAACTCCATGGGAGATTCCTGCCCCAAGAAGCTCCGAGTCTAGTTGGGGAGACAGAACCCACAACTTGCACAAAACATCTCATGAACCAATGTAAAGAGTAGAAAATAAAAAGAGAGTGTTTTGTGGCTCAGTCCATCAGAACTCTGTGCATTCACAGGGGTGGGAAAATAGGATAGTGGAAGGAGCAAAGAATTTAGAGGAAAAAACTCCAATACTGTGGACTGAAAGAACGGAGCCTCTGCCAATGAATCGAGGCCACAAGGGGCAGATCCAGACCCTGGATAATTTGATGTCTCTTTAAATTAATATTCTCTAATAGGCATATGGAAAATTGATGATTGTTTCCATTAATAAAAATCTCTCTTTATGCTCAAATAAGGGATTTGTTGTATGCAGTAACTATAGCAGAATGTTTTACTTATTTGGGATTGTCTTTCCTTTCACAATTTTCCCAGCACTCAGAACTGGAGAGCATTAGTCACTGACACTCACCAAGAGCAGAGATAACTGACTTGGATATGTAACACAGGCTCGTCCAGGATATGTTTCCTAAAAAAATATTTTTCTTAAATTAATGGAAGACCACTAGCACTATGTGAAGACTGACTTTTTCTTTTTCATTTAAATATATAACTATTCAATTTCTTAATAGCAAGAATGCATTCATATGTCACAGGTGTAATCTATATGAATATGTTTTTAAAGTTTCCTTTCTGTTTTGCATTTATTGGCTTTTATGCCAATAAAACATTTACCACATTTCTATAATTTTTGTTCTCTCTTCTATTTTCATTTCCAACCAGATGACTTCATAGGAGGCATATTAACGGGATTAAAATTTATGTTTAAAAAAATCTCTGATTTCCCATACGATGTTAGGTTTCAGAATTCAGCTTCCAGCTTGAGGTCTTTTTGGGGTTGGGCTAGGACTCTGATTACACCAAGAAACATGCATGTGTATATCACAGAAAATGTCAACTACAATGAATCTGGAGCCCTGGGAGTGTTTTTATATTTTATCCAAGAACACTTCCTTCTTGAGTGGGAATAGAACCAATTCACATTTCATCACTTGTGTTGAGAGTGTTGGTAGAAAGCTGAGTTCAACGGCACGGAATCTCTGACTAATTCCTGGGCTGTCTTCGTGTCCCTGTGGATCGAGGCCTGTAGGAGCTGACTCTGCCCTTCTGGCTCTTATTTGTAACCCTGTGCATGTCCTCGCAACTCTAAAACTCAGTTTCCTCATCTGTTTGGGGATAGTCATCTCTACAGAGTCAACCTCATAGGGTCACTTGAAGCTCAAATGAGATAAGGAATGCGAAAATATCTTTGTAAATCAGATAACGTTGGCCACGTGTAGGCTGCTATCTTATGAGGAGGGAGAGTATTAGATTGGTCAAGAAGTACTCCACTGAGGATATTCATCAGACTAAAGAGCTTCTTCAAGGTAAAATAAACTAGAATCAAAACAAAGAGACAACCCACCAATTGGGAGAAAATATTTGCAAATCATGTATCTGACAAGGGGTTAATCTCCATAATATATAAGGAACTCACACAACTGAACAACAAAAAAACAAACAGCCTGATCAAAAAATGGGCAGAGGATACAAACAGACATTTTTCCAAAGAAGAAATACAGGTAGGCAATAAACACATGAAAAGATGTTCAACATCACTAATCATCAGGGAAGTGCAAATCAAAACTACACTAAGATACCACCTTACACCTGTTAAAATGGCTATAATCACTAAGACTAAAAGTAACAAATGTTGGAAAGGGTGTGGAGAGAAGGGAACCCTCATACACTGCTGGTGGGAATGCAAAATGGTTTAGCCACTATGGAAAACAGTATGGAGATTCCTCAAAAAACTAAACATAGAACTACCATGTGACCCAGCCATCCCACTACTGGGTATCTACCCAAACAATTTCAAATCAACAATCCAAAGTAACATATGCACCCCTATGTTCATTTCAGCACTATTCACAATAGCCAAGACATGGAAGCAACCTAAGTGCCCATCGACTGATGATTGGATAAAGAAGATGTGGTATATATACACAATGGAATACTACTCAGCCATAAAAAGACAAATTCATCCTATTCACAATAACATGGAAGGACCTAGATGGAATTATGCTAAGCAAAATAAGCCAGTTTGAGAAAGACAAACACCAGATGATTTCACTCATATGTGGAATATAAACAAATACGTGAACAAAGAAAACAGTTCAGTGGTTACCAGGGGAAGGGGGGTGGGGGGTGGGCACAGGGGGTGAAGGGGAGCACCTGTGTATAACAGACAAGAAATAATGTACAACTGAAATCTCACATTGATGTAAACTATTATGAACTCAACAACGACAACAAAAAGAAGTACTCCACTGAGAATCTCAATTTACAGCACCCCTTGACTTCTTGTCCAACTCTGTTCTTGAACTCATGGTTCAGAGTATATCAGGCAATAGGGTGTTACCGGAAAGAGCAATGGTCTGGAAGATGTGACTCTAGGTCAAGCCCCCAGCACCACACTACATTGAAATGTATGAATTTGGGTAAATCACATAACCTCCTTAGTTTCTTTATCTGTAAAATTGCGTGTTTGGGCAAAAAAACCTTATACATTCTATAAGTATGAAAACCATGCTTTCAGGGGCCAGCCCGGTGACCGAGTGGTTAAGTTCACGTGCTCCACTTCGGTGGCCCAGGGTTTTGCCGGTTCGGATCCTGGGTGCGGACATGGTACCGCTCATCAAGCCATGCTGAGGCACCATCCTACATGCCACAACTAGAAGGATCCACAACTAAAAATATACAACTATGTACCAGGGGCCTTTGGGGAGAAAAAGGAAAAATAAAATCTTTAACAAAAAGAAAAGAAAACCATGCTTTCAGACTTTCTAAGATAATCAGGCTATGCTGAAATATGCACACTACAAGCTCAAGGACCTGTCTTCTTCACTGAGGTGTCCTCTGGTGCCATACACGAGGCCTGATATAGAGGAGGTGCTCAGTAAATATATGTTGAATAAAGAATGACAGTTTAATCATAGTAGTAACTGATCTGTAGGGTAATCTTATATTTAATTTAATTCTATTCCTTTCAACAAAATGAATGGTTAAATATGTAACTCCATGTAATTAATAAGAAAAACTTTTCTAAGACTTATTATCTAAATGAATCCATGAATCCAAAAAATGATTCTGATTTTGCTTTAAAGAAAAAAAGGCATCATGCCTTGAAAGTGATATAATATTTAAACTCAGGATTTTCTGGAATTCAGTTCCATTGCCTAGTCTATGTGATTTCTTCTAGCACTAAAATGTTAAGATCTGAGACATCCAATTATACTTCTCCTCCTCCCCTCCCTCATCTCCACCCCTCAACCTGGCCTCATTTTGGCCTTCCAGGATGCTCTGCAATGAGTGCCAAGCTGTTTCTAGGCTCTGGGTCTTTGCACTTAAGATTCCTTTGACCCAGAATCACCTCCCTCCCTTTCTCTCTCACCCAACTAGCTCCTATTCCTCCTTCTAGGCGCAGCTTGAAACGTTCCCAGAAAATGTTTCCTGACTCCTAAGACTGGGTTAGGTGCCAGTAGCACCCTGGACATTTTTCTAAAGCAACATGTCTACATCATATCTTTTATCATACTAGATTGTTATTAGGTCATTAGGGTGAAGGGGATAAGACACAGACACTGGAGGTATACTGCTGGGGTTCCAAGCTGAATAGCAGGGGGATTTGGAGGGATGACTCATACAATCTGCCTCATACGGTTGTCGAGAGTATTAAATGATTGAAAGATTCATATATGGAAGCATATAGAACAAGGTTTGGCACATAGTATCATATAGTATTTGCTGATTCTGGTGTTAAATATCATCTGCTTGGTCAACTCAAGCCCAGAAGCTCCTTGAGAGTAGGAACCATACTTTATTCACTGTTGTATCCTAGCACTGCAAATATTTTTGAATAATGGATTTATCTTTTCTGCTTCACTGAAGTCATATTGGGGGGCCCTCTGGCTTGATAGGAGATGATAAACCTAGTGATAAAGCCACAATGTTCAAAGAGAAAAGTTGATGAGTAGGTTGCAGGTACTAGTCAAGTCAGCTCCATGCTAAAGCAATCTTATTCAGAATAGGATGAAGTTTTGGTAACACCATCTACAAAGCTGTGACTAGTGATAAATTGCAAGAAAATTAGCATGCCAATGGAAGTGATAATTGATGCTGTTGAGTGTAAACACAGTAAAAGAAAGCAAAGCAGTTTAACTCCTCTCCCTCACTCAACCCATAAGGACTGAGCCATTTTCTTTTCAGTCTGTCTACTGGCATAGATGATTTCTCTTCCAGTCTGTCTCATTACCCCAGTGCTGTGTCCACTGTCCACACCCCTTAGCGTGGCTCACGATGTTGTTGAGGACCTCTGTCCGTGCCTACTTCTTTAACCTCAACCACTGTCATTCTGAGCAACCATCATGCCTCATCCCCTACCCTTCAGCATCTGGGGTCTTTGCCCTCACCTGAAGTGCCTATCTCCTCACTCAGAAAACCTACTTCTATTCTTCAAGGCTCAGCTCTGGTGTCACCACTGGGAAAGGAATCTCTGACAATCCCACTTTCTTCTGTGCCCCAACTGCTTGCTATGCAAGCTCAGTCACAGAGTTATTTCCTCATGTGGTTCTCATTCTTCTACCAGATTGCTACCAGGACCTGCATCTTTCATTTTGGCACTGCTAGCAGTGAGCATTGTGCACGGAAGGGAGCAGGCATATCCTAACACAGTAAGTGTGCAACTACTGAATGAATGGATAGATGGATGAGGGAATGGATGGATGGGACTTCCCGGCTTTCCCCTTCACACTCTCACTCTGAATGCTCTTATTCTTTCTTCTAGCCTCATGGGCTTAAGTTCAGCCTCGGATGCCTACTTCTTAACAAGCTGAGGTAAATACAGCCTCTCAGAGCCTCATTTTCCTTATTTGTGAAATTGAGATGATTTGTGAATATTAAATAAATAGATGGTTCCTGGTTTACAATAAGTTCCATGTACCTGATCAGACCATCTGCAAATAACAGTTTTGTTCCTTCTTTTTAATGTTTCTACCTTTGATTTTCTTCTCTTGCTGGATTCACATAGATTTCCAGTACAAGTTGAAGAGGAGCAGTGATATATTGGGCATCCTTATCCCGCTTCTAATTTTAGAGAGAGAGCTTCTAAAGTTTATCCATTAAATCAGACACAGATTTATTTCAAAAGCTTAGTGAACTAAATATCTTTGCAGTCTTTGGAGTACAGAGGTGAGTGGAATCGATACCTTGGCCTGTATTACCTCCAT
The DNA here is from genome assembly GCF_021613505.1 of Equus quagga. Taxonomy (NCBI): domain Eukaryota; kingdom Metazoa; phylum Chordata; class Mammalia; order Perissodactyla; family Equidae; genus Equus; species Equus quagga. The sequence goes on along the minus strand of NC_060284.1, from coordinate 49,478,995 downwards.
TTTCCTGTGACTCACAATTTATTTTTCTCCTCTCCCCATTCTTGAGCCAGAAGAGATTCCAGGCAATATGGAGACCAGCAAGGAAATGAGTCTTGTGCTCATGCTAGGTGGACATTCGTAGGAGGTGGACTATTTCAGAGCCAGCCCTCAGCCAAGCTAATCCCAGTGAGAACATCCCCTTCTCCTCCCTCCACTTCTATTTATCAGATGAGAATTACTCTCACTTTGCCTTTCCCCAAATTCTCCTCTAGAGAATAAGATATTCTTTAATATCTGAATACATTATACTTTAATGAAATACTTATTTTCACACATTATACTTTAATAAAAAGTTTACTTTAAAAAAGTCTATCCAAGAGAAGTTGCCCACAAGTGAACATTGGTGCCCCTCTCAGCTGCTTAAAAAAATATTTCTTTATTAAATATATTCAACAATTATCTTTTGCATTCCTACTACGAAAGCTGACCCCTGTACTAGACTCTTGGGACAAAGCTATGAATAAGACAGATATAGCCCCGACTCTCCCGGGGTTTCCACACTAGTAGCAGGAGAGAAATAAAAGGCATAAAGTGCTTCAAATATGAAGAAAACAAAGGCCTAACAGAAAAAGGCGGGGTACGTTAGATAGCGTGGCCAGAGAAGGTCTCCATGAGGAGGTGACATTTAGGTTTAGGGCGGGAAGGAGCTGCCCTCAGGAAGGCTGGGACTGGAGTGGGAGTGTTGACTCTGGACGCTGGAGGAGGAAAGACTCTGAGGTAGGAATACAAGTCTTAGGACATAACAGGAAGAAGCTAGATGCCACCAGAAAACAAAACAAAACGTAAGACCAAAGAACTAAGCTGTTGGTTACCTATTAATAATTGAATCAGGCTAAACAGTAACTGTAAGTGCTGAACATTTTTTTTTTTTAAAGCAAAAGAACCAATACAAGGATGGAAACATGGCTCAGCTCTCCCAGCGTCAGGCACTGACCCATCAGTATATTCTGTGTCGTTTCAGTCTTAGAAGCTGATCAGTTTACCACACACACAATTGGAAGCAGCCTGGAGGGTGGAATTAGAGAGCTGGCACCCACAACAACAGGGAAAAAGAACACTTCACTGACAGCTGTTGTCCAGGTGAGTCGGTCCCTGTCTTCTTCTCCCCTCCCTCTTTCCGGAGAATTTTCACCTTGAGAAACACTGAAAAACTTTCAAAATCTCTGAGTTAGTCAGAACTATTTCTGTTGAAATAGGCAGAAATCCAACTCAATTAGATAAGTAAACAAACAACATTAGGGCAAGGAGGATTGAATCATTCACGTAACTGAAAAGTACAGGGGCGGATGAGGGATGGCTGAATTGAAGACCTCTGACAAACTTCTGTCTCTGTTTCATATTCTCTCTGCTCTTCTTTTCTCTGTTTTGACTCCACATTCAGGCTACACCCTCCAGCATTTTCAGATTCATCTTTTCGATGACCAACTCCAACAGAGAAAGAGGGCTTCTTGAACCTTAGCTTCTGGGTCATATGCCCATGTCTGAACCAATCGCTGGGCTGTGGGACGTGGGAGAACTGACTGGCAGGCCTGGGTTACGGAACTAGCCCTGGAGCTGGACGATGAAGAGGTAGAAGGTGGCAGCCTCTTCCAGACAAGACGAAAGTTGAGGGAAGGGTGGTTCCTCAGAAGGGAAATTAGAGTGTTGTTACAAGAAGAAGTGGGAGTCCATGCTGAGCCATTAAATGAACAATAGCTGTGCTCTGCAGTTCATCTCTTGGCTTCCCTTCTTCCATATACATGGCTTTTAAAATGCCCCCACTTAATAGCATGCAATTATTCTACACGTGCGTGGAAATGCATTGACCTACACTCCAAAGAGATAGAACCTTACTAAGTGTCTAGCTCTGAGTCCATGACCTTTAAATGATTTTTATTCTTTCTTTCTGACAGCTTATGGCTGAACTACAAATTCGGTCACTTCCCACAGTCAATGTAAACCAGTAGAAGGAAAAAAAGGGTAACTTTTACTTGAAAGCAAAGGAAAAGGTAAATAATAAGCAGGGAGACTGTCCCCTAGGATGCATTCAATTCTGATAATTAGAAGTAGGAAGAATTACTCGTCCCACAGAAAATGAGTTCTTTGGTCAGTTCAGCTGTCTCCATTTTAACTCTCGAGAAAGATTCTTACTGTTTTCCCCCATGACCTCAACTGCGATGGGAACTGGAGAGGGTTTCCCTTCTTGAGACTGAACTGTTTTAGCCACCCACTTGCTATTGTAGTTCAGAGGTGTGGAGTTCATCCACACTCTAGATCCTGATCTGGGGCTTTCTGATTTTTAAGGAAAGGCCTTAGGGTTGAGTCACTTTCTCATGTTCAGCTTAATGGCAGCCATCTTGACCTCTGCCAGGGGCAACCTGCATCAATTAACTGAGGGTGAGGAAGACTAACGGCTTGGCCTCTTGATGCATGGCTGTGTCCTAGTGGATACCTCTTTTAATTGGGGTGACCTGCTTTAGAGCTGTCATTCAGGTGTAAATATTAATAGCACTCCTGTTCACACTCCAAACTGTCCCATTTTGCATGATAAATTGGATGGCCACCCTACTTAAAATGGGGTTAATTCTTCCCTTCCTCAGGCGGGGCTGGCACAGCAGGAAGAGTTTGATGCAGATCCTAGAGACGGTCTTTCCATGATCAGTTTTTACCTTCATGTCTTCACTGTCACTCTGGAATGGGCAGAGAATTTCATTTTTCCAGCCTAGCATGGCTCAATAGATCTGACTCTTGACCACTTGGGTTTGCTGGCTAGAGGCGGAAAGAGCATCTTTTAGGCAGGCTGTAATTTCTTTCTCCCTGCTTCTACATAGGCCAATTTCAACATCAGTATGTCTCTTTTGTTTAGAAGATATAAAAACTACAAGTAGCCAAACCTCCTCAAATCCTGACATTTGTCAATCAAGACCTCTAAAACTCCACCCTTGAATGCTGGGGTCTGAGACATTTCATTTAGTTTTTTTGGCTGCCATATCACAAGGATTTCCAATTCCCTGGCCTGGTACAGAGGGATCCTTTCTACTCTCACTCCTCCTCAACTTAGCCAATTGTACATTTAAGGATCTGTACTGCAATAAGCCATGCCCAGCTGTAGAGAGCTCTTTTGGCTACAAGAGATAGAACCTAACTCAAAATAGCTTAAGCCCAAAAGGGAATGTTTTGGTTCATGAAAATAAAAATCTAGGAGTATCTTGGCTTTAGGTATGATCAAACAATATCAGAAAGATTTGCTTGTGCATGCATTCTCTCTCTTTCACACACATACACACACAAAGACACTCACACACACCCCTTTTCTCAGCTCTCCTTTCTCTAATAGCTTATCCCTTGTACAGCAATAGAATAGATTTGTTGGCAGCATTGATGATATACCCACCACTGAAGTGGAGGTGGAGACAGGCTCTGCTCCTCTCTAAACCATAAGGACTAAGGGTGGGAAGGGAGTTATTTCCCCAAAGGTGCTGTTACCAAAAAAAAGGGGAGATGGATGCTTGCTAGGGTAAGAAAAACAACAGATGTCCACCTTATTACACTTGAAAGCTTAACAAATAAATGTAGGCAAATCTGTCCAGGCTCAATTCCCCTTTTGAAAGGTGAGAATGAGACTAATTACCTGTGCTACCTCAAAGTGAAGCAGAAAAAAAATGCAAGGGAAAAAAATCTCCTTAATTTGAAAATAAAACACAAACCCACAGGCTCAAAAGTTTAGACTTTTCTGAAGTTGCTGTGTGCCTTTGGAACCTACTGTGAAGTTGGAAAACTTGCATCGGTCCTCTGAGAGGGGGGAAACCCTGGTTTCCCTCCTCTCACACTTGTCTATTACCTTCCCCTGAGGACACCAAGCACGGGGGAGGGTGCATGACGAGGGAGAAAGGAATGTCATTTCTGTCTGGTCTCAGACTCGGCAGATCTTAGCTGGGAATATGCAGTTTATTAATTTCAACCTCAACATTTTCAGTAATGATATGTAGCAGGAATTAGTTAATTCAACAAGTATTTGTTGAATGCCTAATCCCTTATCCTTTCTGTCTCCTCTGTCTTCACCCTGTGCCTCTCTCCCAGATTTTTCCCATCAACATTTAAATATCCCCAAGGAGCTCTCATCTTAAAAACCAAACAAATAAAAACCCCATGAACAGAAAACCCTCCTTAGACTCTACCTCCGCCCCAATTACCACCCCTTCACAACCAAATTTCACACCCGAAGTGTCCAGTCTGTACTTCCTCGCCTCTGTTCCCTCCTCTTGTCACTCCCGTCCCACTCCCGCTCTCACTGGAACAGAAGAGTTTATGGAAAGAGCACCACTTTCTGAGAACACACACCTCTGGATATGGCTTTGTTATAGCTCTTAATAGCGTGCAGTAATTGTCTGTGTGATGTCAGCTGGAGTGTGAGCTTCCTGAGAGTAAGCAATAGCTGGCAGTTATACCATAAATATCTTACTGTTGCGTGTTATTGTATGTCTGCTCACGTGATGACTAGCATGGTGATTAGCATGGAGCAAGTGTTAAATAAATCTTTGTCAAAGTAACTAATTAACCTGGGTTGGCAAGAAAAGAGAAGGGACAGGTCTGATATGGGATGAGATGAGAGAAATTTTAGGTATCTTGAGCTGAAGTTAGACATGGAGGAGGAGGAGGAGAGGGTACTGTATTGGAAGCAAGGGAGAAAATAGCTTCAGTGCAGGTGCAGCAGACAATGTTAAATGCTACAGGCACGTGTATCATCTTTTCACATTGAACGCTAGAAGAGGTTGCTGGATTTGCCAAACAACGATTGTCAATTATCTTTTCTTGGGGGTGGGAGGGGGGGGCAGTTTCACTGGAATGTTCCAGACTGCAAACTGTTAAGCAGCAGTAATTTGTAGGGTCTGGAAAATGCAAGGATCACAGCACAATTCATTTAGGTGGACAGTCAACAAAGTGATGTGCACCACTCTTGGGAGGTAGGTGATTACACCTGCATGCTTCTCATCAATTCAACAGCTTAAATTAATCCAGCCCACGTTATTCCCGTGGTTAAGGATCTCCAGAGAAAGAGAACTACGGCAAAAAAGAAAAGCGGACACACTTTTCTTAAATGTAGGGTAAACCCCTCACCCAAATGTTCTGATTCATGTACATTTGAAATGTGAGATGCCAAGTGGATACGACAGGTAATTATCACCTATATGATTACTTTTCAATTAGAGCATCCTAGAACTTCTCCTTTCTTAGCTCCTGTTCATTACATTTTGATATCTCTCCTTGGGAGAGAACACAGGCTTTTAGTCATTTAGTCTCTGTGTGGCTCTTCCTTGACTTTCCCACGAGGGTCCTGGGTATGTAGTTCCAGAATTAGATCGGAATTTGTGGAGGATGTTAAAGACTCTTGATAGGCTGGAAGTGGAGTTCCCCTCTTGTAGCCAACGTCCTCCTTCCCTAACCCCTACACACGCGCTCACTACACAGTGGCCATCACGTCTTTTCTGTAGGACAGAGGAAACTGAATCCTAAAGGTGAACGAGGGAAAGATAAGCACAAAGTCCAGCACGTTCCTAATTCAGCAGCACGCGGGGTTTCACGTGTTTTATAGTTAATTCATGTAATTTGTTTTCAATCTCTTAATTTTATTACTTTTCTTGAAAAGATGCCTGGGAGAGGGCCAAGATTGCAGAGAGGAATGTCACCAGGTCAGGATCTGGAAACAATCAGCTCTTATGGTTTTAAGGATGAAGCGCCAAGATCTTAAGGAACCTGAATTCCTGGTGAGCAGTCAAGTTCTTTAATCCGCCCCCAGCAGGATTCCGGCGGCTTAAAAAAGAAAAGAAAAAGAAAATCTATTTTAAAAACAAGTCAAACCAAAGCGAACCTACCCTAACCCTCCTCATTTCTAAAGAAAAAGCCGCTTCCAACGCAGGTTTTTTTTCCTAAGGAAAAAGTCCTCCTGCACACTGCGACCGCTCAGCTGCAGGCCCCCAATTAGGGGACGGCAGCCGGCGTGCGGCGCGGGGACCAGCGTCCTCCGCAGCCTGGGGCCCGGGGCGCGACCCCCCTGGCCACTCGCTTCCCCAGAGCGCTTAGGGAGCGAGGGAGCGCCGCTCCCCCAGTCCCGGGATCCTGGTCTGGCCGGAGCTGCCTCCCGGGCGCCCGCTGCTGTGGTGACAGGAAGTCCCCGGGAACTACAAATCGAAGCATGCTGGGAACATTCCCCTGCTCCTCCCAGGAAATGTCCTTTGTCCAGCCCTACAGGAAGCCCCAGTGAAGAGTCAGCCGGGCAGCCAGCCAGTCTGCCAGCCAGCCCGCGGCCGCTGCAGCCGCCGCCGCCGCCGCCGCCGCAGCACAAGGGCAGACGCGCCGCGGCGCGGGGCTCGGGCCGGGGCGCTCGGTGCCCTCGCTCCTCGCCGCGCCCGCCGCCGCGCAGGTAGGAGCGGGGCTGCGGCTGAGCTCACCAGCCGCCTGGGGATGAGGCTGATCGGGACCCAACCCGACCGCTGCGGGGATGGGGTGTGCGCCCGAGAGCGGGGGGCGGAACGGCTGGGCGAAGTTGTGCCTCGTAGACTGGACCGTTGTCCGCTCCCCCGGGACGCAGGAGCCCCGGGCGCATGGGGTACTCTCGTGGCCCCCAAGCCCGGGCTGAGCTCCCGCCGGAGTCCGTGGCGAGGGGCGGGGAGGAGGAGGCTGAGACGCTAGGGAGGAGGCAGCGCTGCGAGAGGGAGTCGGACCGTCCCGCCGACCACCGAAGGGGGCATCCGAGACCCTCGGAAAAACGAAGCCCAGGGAGGAGCTTGGAAGGCAAGGAGAAGGTGAAGGGCTTTGTGTGCAGCTGCGGACCGGGATCGACGGCGCTGCTCTCGCCTTGTCTGTCCGCGCCCCGAGCTCCACATGGGGCTGAAGAGGAGGCAGTGGGGACTCCGAGGAAGGGCAGCGGGTCCTCTTGGGTCCTTGTGAAATGTGCTCCTTCCTTTTCCTCTCCGATCTGTTCTAGCCTGACAGACCAGCGGTTTGGGCTGCCATCAGCCTGGGCAAATGGCACAATAAAGATGGGTGGGTGGGGAGATCGGCAGCAGTTGCCGTTTAGTCTGGTAGGCTTCCCAGCCCTGAGATGTCCCTGTCTGCGGGTGGGTGGGTGGTGGGGCAAAGCTGATGCCTTTACCCAAGGAGAATGCCAAGCTCAGGACTGAGTGGAGGCGCGGGTGAAGCGCGTGTTGGGATGAGAGGGCGAGTAAGAGGCTGAGGGGGAAGCAGCGGCTTCGGGGGCGCTGAGTGTACCTTATGGCCAGTGTACCTTATGGCCAGGCTTTGAGAATTGGATTACCACTTCCTCCCGGACTTTCCACGATTTTCCTTTTCCTAGCCGCCCAGCCAGTAGTGAATCACCACCCCTTGCTACATGGGCGCTAGGCTGTGCTCAGTTTGGTGATGTATCGCTGCCCTTAGAGCAGGCTTATTTGTCCTTTCCCTGTAAGGTGATATGCATACTCTGCATCCCCTATGGCGTTGTCTCCTCCCAGGGGACCAAGGGTGTGGTAAAGGCGGTCGGATAATGGCTAGCAAGTTAATAGTCTTTGAGGAGCTGTGACGGATGAGTGGGCAACTTTGAACGGGGCCCAAGTGTTACTGCTCTAACCGAATTCACTTGCTTAAGGGACCTCTGTTTCTCCCTTCTCTTGTCCTCTGGTTCTTTTTTTTTTTTTTTTTAATGCTGTACCAAAGTGTTTCCTTCTCTTAACAAACCAACATATGGGTATTATTTAATGTGAAATACATTCCAAGAGCCAAATGAACCTTTAAAAATGCCACTTGGTTGGTGAGGCAGGAGTACCTAAGGCTCACGGTAGGAAGGATGCAGTAGGGCACAGAGGCCTGCACTCTATATAAATGGCTTGAAGGGGGAAACCAAATATTTTTCACTGGCTTCTCTAGACTTGACACATCTGAAGTGAGATCAGAGTGGAGTGGGAGAAACCCAGCTGTCCGGGGTGAGGGCATGTGGATGGCAACATGAAGGGGAAAGCCTCTGAATTTGGAAGATGATTCTCAGTTGGAATGTATCGGCTGTGTGTGTGTGTGTTGGAGGTGGAGGTTGCTGTTGGGGGAAATTTGATGTCAGAAGTTCAGCCGGGCCCCAAAGAGAGTAAGATGGCAGCAGAGTGAACTAAAGTCATAAACGGGAAGTCCGGCTACCCTTTACTTTACAGAAAGGAAAACATAGATGGCCTTCAAAAATGACTAGGATTAAGGGAATGAATGGAAACAAATTAGACTGAGAAGAACCAGCTGACGCGGCTCAGTTGCAGTGATGAGGGTGACCTCACTGTAGGTTATGTGACTAAGGCTGATGGAGTTGCCTCACATTTCCTCTTCTCCACCCAGAAAAGCTCTTTGGATTTCCTCAGAATCTAGATGTTTGCCTAATTTCTAGTGTCCAGTTAAGGGAGAGAGAAAGGGTAAAAGTTAGTTACAAAGAGGATAAATTAAGACAAGGAAGATACTGTCTGCTCATGTAGAGTGAAAATTTAAAAAGCTGCAGTGCCATTAAGATGTCTAGAGCTTGAGCCTGTGGCAGTGCAATTTGGGCTTTTCCTTGTATCTAAGATCCTACTTCTTTTTTTTGCCCCTTAACAGGTTTCTTAGTACCACACACTATGGAGTGTTAATGTAATCAACAAAGGTAAGTCCTTACTTTGGCATTCAGAGTCCTTCGCAATTTAGTGCTCACCTATTGCTGTTCTCCATTGGACCTGGGCCTCCGCAAATTACCTACTCATTCTTGCAACAAACAGCTCCGCATTCCCAGATGCAACAGACGTTCTTCCTCCTGTGTGTCTCCATCAGGTTGAACTCTATGCTTGCTCGGCATCTCTACACTGTCCCTGATTATTTTCTCCAAATCCTCGCTCAGCTGAGGTAGCGTCCTCGTAGAAGTCGACTCAGACGTCCCAGTCAGAATTAATCTCATCTGCATGGTACTTTGTATGACATCCTTTGGATGACACACATGTCTGGTGTGTCTTGTGATAGTTGGGTGTTCATCTTTCTCCCCTTCAAACTGTAAACCCCTTGAGGGCAATAGCTCTCTCCCCTGCGCTTAGTACCTAGCAGGTGCACAAAGGATGTGTATTTGAAAAACATGAATAAACAAAGGAATGAGTGAAAGAATTGAAGGAATGCTTGCATGTTAATTTATCTCTTTCCTTTTCTATAAAAAAGTGGATGAAGCCTTCCTCATAGACCTGTGAGAATTCATTGCAGTTTTGAATCTAAAGCATCTAGTGCGTGATAGACTGGAGCTTTTCCTTTTGCTCCTGGATTAAGAAGCCCTAAAAGGATCTATCACAGTGTCTAGTACAAAGACATTCGTTAAAAGTTTGTTGAATAGGTTCTTTGCCAGCCTAGGGTTTCAAACTCTGTAGGCCGGGTATAGAATGGATTGATCCCAAGTGGATAATCCATGACTTTTGTCATGCTCCTGGACTGAAGAAGGAGATTGTTTCCCTCAGTTGTGAAGGTGAGGTGTGTTTTCTTGAAAGCAGCACCACAAAGGCCATCCTGCTGTTTGTAACTAAGCCGCTGACATCCATCAGGTTCTGATTTTTATAGCCCAAGCAATCTCCCAGGTTTAAGATGGAGCACATAAAAGTACAAGACAGAACAGACCCTCAAATTTTCCTCCAAAGACATTGCAGTTTTGTAGTCCCTCACTTATCTTTAACTGGACTGTTTTTCATGCTTCCTTTTTACATGGTGACAACAACAGTTACTGTTCATTAAACATCTATATATCAACTGTTGAACTAGATAATTTACCATGCGTTGCCCCAGTCTGATGATTTACATATTATTATCTCCATTCTAACAATGAGAAAACTTGCTTGAAGTCCCAGCTTCTGAATTGTAGATAGGCTGAAATTTCGGTCTACTGCCTTCCAAGCCTGTTCAGAATGGGTATATCTTTGCTTGCCCTGGGAGAAAACTGCAGGATCTCTATGCTTTCTTCCTCTGAGGTCTTTCACTTTCCAGATTTCCTACCAGGAACTGTGTTGGGCTTCTAAATTCATCCTAATGGATCTCATTCTGAGAGGCACTGGTTTTTCATAAATTACTTACTTTTATGCCCTTAGACTCCCTTGGCCATCAGTTGGAAAGACCAGGTTCAGAATCCCTAATAAGACTTTTGGGTACAGAACTGTTTGCCTGGAATTCTTTTTCCTTCTTTCCCAGCCTTTCGGAATTCTTTCTGTTCCTCCCTCTAGGCCAGGTCTTACCCCTTCTAGGAAACCTTTCTTAACTCTACTGGCCACACTTAGCGTCTCCTCTAATGTTTTGCATTGTCTAAAATACCTAAGACTCAATATCTTCTTAATTAGAGTAAACTTGAATAAGGCCCCAGAGTATGTGGAATATTTGCATATTTCCTGCAAATGGCAGGAACTGTGTCCCCAGAACACAGCCCAGCATATGGTGGGCTTTCAGGAACTGTGAGTTGATGATGAATTGGTAATGACTCAAAATGCAGAAATGTAGGCAGGAAACATTATTTGCATGTTGACAGTTTGTAGGAGAGGCATCATAGTTAATTTTCATCCTTTTCACGTGACTGCCAAAAGAAGTATGCTGGAGATATGCCAGAGCAAATCTGTGTCTTTCTGAGTTCCACGGGCTTGACTAACATCAGTGCTAAATCGTTATGGTGTTTATTCCTCTGGGTAGCATGGGCAGGGCCAATGCTTCAGTACCTTTCCCGTTTCCATCATGCCCAACTTCTACCATATCATTCTAGGAAAGGCTGTTTTGCTGTATAGCTGAGAAAATCAGAGGGGTTTTCCTGCCTCTGCAGATATGGAAAAAAAATAAAGAAGAAAGAAAGGCTGAAGTAGGAAGATAATTCATTCTGTTTTTATCTCAGAGAGTAGCATGATTTGCGTGGCATATGGATTTGGGCTTTGTTGCATCATGTATTAATGGGAATGGTAGAGATAGCAGCAGCCTCTCCTCTTCGGGTGGAAAATGCTTTTACCCACCGCAAGGGTGAAATCATCTCCTGAGGCTGATTGAGCCTTCTCTTTCCCTGACTTAAGGCCGCACAGCACTTTGGAAGCCTCAATATAAACGCAATGCCATGGGTTGTTATAAGCACATTAGTCATTTTAAAGGCAAATAGGACAGTTCTTGGGATCCCTGCTTGTGTTCAGCAAGTCACGCACTGTGCATCCATAGGCTAGCAACAGTGTTCCAACGAGGTGTGCGGGGGGGCCACATGCAGTTCTTCAGGTTCTCCTTCCTGCAGAGGGTAAAGTCTGAGTGCTGTCCATGCAGCTCTAATTAGCTAAAATGTGTGTGGTTAAGGGAAAAGGGCCTTCTTTTATTCAGAGGCATCTTAGATATATTGTCTTCTGAGAACTTTATCAAGATGTTACCATAAGTTAGAAAACAGGGACCATTCTTTCTGGGTTCTATTAATAAGAAATACATCGCTCTAGTCTCACTTTCTCAGTGCCTTGTATATTCGTGGTGTTAGCACATCTTCGATGCTTGATACCCTAGGCAGGGCACTATAGGAAGAACACATTTCCAATTGTTGACTTTTTCCCTTGCACTTAGGAAGCTTTGTAAATTTCAAAGAATCTGTTTTTTTCTTTTTTTAAAAAAATAATCCCTCAAGCAGGTATTGACAGTGATTTCTAGTAGTAGTAGGTGATTTTGCAAGCAATGGATTTTTTAAATTATTTCAATAGAGTGTAATCTCCACAAGGCAGAACTCAGAATAATGTGTAGCAAATGGTAAGTGTTCAATAAATAATTGTTGAATGAAGCAATTTGTTATATTTTAAAACATCTCATTTTGATTCTCTCCTGATATGATGGCACTGCCAATTTTTTACCATGAGGTGTGGCAAAAGGAGTAGGCTTGTATGTTACATAAGCTGGGGAAATGATTTTATATATATACATATATAATTTTATTAAAAATAGACTTTATTTTTTAGAACAGTTTTAGGTTCATAGCAATATGGGGCAGAAAGTACAGAGAGTTCCCATGCTCCCTGGCCCCACACATGCACAGCCTTTCCCACTATCCACATCCTGCACCAGAGTGGGTTGTTTATTAAAATTGATGAGCCTATGTTGACACATCATTATTACCCAAAGTCCATAGTTTACTCTAGCATCACTATTGTACATTCTGAGTTTTGACAAATGTATGATGATATGTATCCACCATTGTAGCATCATACAGAATAGTTTTCACTGCCCTACACGTCCTCTGTGTTCCACGTTTCATCTCTTTCCCTCCTCTAACTCCTGGCAACCACTGATCTCCATAGTTTTGCCTTTTCTAGAATGTTATATAGTTGGAGTCATACAATATGTAGCCTTTTCAGATTGGCTTCTTTTACATGGTAGTATACATTTAAGGTTCCTCCATGTCTTTTCATGACTTGATAGCTCGTTCTTACTAGCTCTGAATAGTATTCCATTGTCTGGATTTACCACAGTTTATCCATTCATCTACTGAAAGGACATCTTGGTTGCTTCCACATTTTGGCGATTCTTAATAAAGCTCGTGTAAACTTCCAGGCACAGGTTTTTGTATGGCGGACATAAGTTTTCAACTCGTTTGTGAAAATACCAAGGAGAGAAATTGCTGGACTGTATGGTATGAGTATGTTTAGTTTTCTAAGAAACTGCCAAACCATCTTCCAAAATGGTGGTACCATTTTGCGTTCTTCTCAGCAATGAGAGATCCTGTTCCTCTGCATCTTCACCACCATTTGGCATTGTCAGTGTTTTGGATTTTTTGCCATTCTAATACATGTATAGTGGTATCTCGTTGTTTTAATTTGCAGTTCCCTAATATGATGTTGAGCTTATTTGCCATATGCTTATTTGCCATCTGTATATCTTTAGTGAGGTATCTGTTTAGATCTTTCGCCCATTTTTAAATTAGGTTGTTCATTTCCTTATTGTTAAATTGTAAGAGTTCTTTGTATATTTTGGATAACAGACCTTTATCACATATGTCTTTTGCAAATACTTCCTCCCAGCCTGTGGCTTATCTTCTCATTCTCTTGATGTGTTTTTATGTGTATGAACTTTTCCTATCTTTTTCTTTTTCTAGAGTGTATGCGTGCCAGATCTATTTTAATATAAAACCAGTTTATCCCAGAAATGAAAAACCAAAGTGTGAGATAAACTTGAAGAAATGCTCCCTACTTTTTTTTTTTTTTTAAATAAGGTAAATGTCAGTTGAGTTTAACCAGACTGTGGCCACAGCCTGAACGAGCTTGGGGGCAGTTAATATAGGAACTCCTTTATTTCTGTTTCCCCACTCCCTAGTTGGTACTTGTGTGTATTGACTGAATTGGTAGTTTGGTAAATATTTTTGGTCACCTACTTCCTATATAGCTTGTACCCCTTTTACAGGATTCTTTAAGAGCCTGCTGTGTTTGTCTCAGTTTAATTCTGGGCCTTTCTGAAAAGGGGTTTCTAGGCTGCTGATTGTATCAAGTGAGAAGAAAAATTAAGAAATGCATGCCTTTCTTGTCATAGTAAGAAAAACAGAGCAAAACACAATACCCTTGAAAACTGCCAGAGAATAAACTTGGGTCTGAATAGATCCCTTTTTTTTTTTTCCTGTGGTGAGGAAGATTAGCCCTCAGCTAACATCTGTGCTAGTCTTCCTCTACTTTCTATGTGGGATGCCTCAACAGCATGGCAGATGAGTGGAGTAGGTCTGCACCTGTGATCCAAACCTGCAAATTTAACCACTCGGCCCACTGAATAGATACTTTTAATGTTAGATACAAATTTCTCTTGCATTCGATTGTGCTCCCTGTTGCCCCTCTCCCGCCCCCCACCCCCAGCAACTTCATATTTAGTCTCATAATTACTAGTAAAGGTTGAATGTTGGTGTTTTTTCATCCGTCATTTAATTTCTGTTAGTTCTAGTCTATCTTTCCTCCAGGGCTGGGAGAGAAGCAGTTGTCTTGTCAGATTAGGAGAGTCTAGTTGCATTTCCCACCATGAACACAAATACAGCTCTGTGCCACCTCTGTGCTTTTGCACAGCTGAACTGAGTGTTAAAAGCTTGGACTATTTGGTGCAAACAAGGGGTGCTGACATTTGGCTAAGGGAGGCAACATTCTTTTTCCAGAACGTTCTGTATGTGTAACTTTTGAAGCTAATCACCATTACTCTATCATGTCTACCTATTTAGCAGGATAATTAGCATGCCTGGCTCCTGGTGCTGACAGTTATTGGATCCAGTTAGGAGAACTAGGTTGTTTCCATGGCTCTGCCTTACCTGATGTGATCTTGGCCAGATCACTAGATTTCCTGGTCTTTTTAGTTCTTTTTGAGACCCAGGGAGAGAACTAATTACACCTAATTTTATCCATTTCAAGAACTATTTGAGGGCTCATTATGGGAGGAATCACCAAAGTGAATAAAACAATATGTTCCCAGCAGGAGCTTACAGTTGAGAGGTGGAGCTTACAGTTGAGAGGTGGTAGGAAGGGAGAGAGCAAACAGTAAGCTACAAATTATTCTAACTATGATTATATTTTAAAAATGAATATGAAGCAGAATAAAATACGGAAAAGTACCTTAAAGAGTCGTACAAAGTGAAATAATAATAATTCTTTCTGAGCACTTAGTCATCCTAGAGTAGATCCAACTGTTTTCCCCATTTTATAGATGGAACCACCAAGGCTCAAAGAGGTTGAGCAACCTGCCTAGGTTACACAGCTAGAGACTGGATGCACACAGGTGGTCTGGCTCTTTCATCACTGCAGGTATTGCTTCCCTCAAGGAAAGGAGAGGCTGCATCATGCTGTTTCAAGAGGGGGAGCTCGTGGCAAGAGAGAAAAAACATAGGATGCCTTCTGGGGGGGGTTAGAGCAACCTTTTCTGGCTGGGGTTAGCCACGGAGGTCAGGGAGAGGTAAGAGAGCCTTGGGCTATGTTGTTGAGGACTCGGAGTTTGCACTTTCCTGGAAACTGGCAGAGTCAATTAGGGGTTTCTGAGCAAGAGAATAAATGGAATGGCAACTATGTTTTAAGATTGATCCGCAGGTGATATGTAGGTGCCTGTAACTGCTAAGAGTGTCCATTGCAGTGATAGTGGCAAGGGAAAAAGGAGAGAAGTAAAAGGAAGGATTTAGTAACTGATTTGATTGAAGGGGGGGGGGGGGGGCGTCAAAGTTGACTCCAGGGTTTTATGCCTGATGAGTAAGAACAGAGCAGCATTAACAGAAATGGGCACTTTCAGGAGGAGCTGATTTGTAACAAACATTTGGGAAGAGAACTAATGTTTTTCAGTATGACTAGGGCCAGATAGTTACAAATGGAAATTCATTTAGTCTTTACAACAACCTTTTAAGGTAGCTCGCTTTTTCCCATTGTGTAGATGAAGAAACTAAGGCTCAGAGGTGAATAACTGTTGGAGGAGCATGCAGTGTGTAAGTCGCAAACTTCTACTTGAAGCCAAGTCTGTTGAAGCCTTAACGCGTGCTTTCCCCCCTGTCTCAGCTGCCTCCTGTCCTTTGTCCCATGTGATATGCGGGGCAGCCCTTCAGACCAGAGGGGCATTAGAGCTCCTCAGTTGTAATGCTTGATGCATCACTAGAAATGTGGACCTAGAGTGCAGGTCAGGGCTTGGGGCAAGAGGTTCAAAGTTGTGAGATCTCTGGACAGAGGAGGTGTTTATTTAAAATTCGAGGAGGGGGCAAAACGGTTGAGGAGAGAGGCAGAAGAAAATGTAAACAAGAACTTTGAAGGTTGACCTGTTTTAGGAGTTAAGAAGAGGAGACAGGGTGGCAAGTGGAGTACAAGGAGGACTAGGACAGTGAGGTATCGCAGGTGCTAAGGAAGGAGAGAATTTCTAAGGAGATCATCTCAGTAGTATTTTCTGCAGTCATTTACTGAATCCTTATTATATACCAAGCACTTTACAGTGTTGATGGTGAGATCAAAGGAGAAGAGACACTGGATTTGGAAGATTGACAATTATAGCAGATATTGATGTGAGCCCAACTCACTAAATGTTAGCAGTTAATACTGTGTGCTGACATGGCTCACACCTGGGAGGCGTGGGGTTCACTGGCAAGATGATGTGTGTGGTGGTGATGTTAGAATGACACCTATTAGAATGTTAGAATGTTAGAATGACACCTATTCCTCCTTTCCCAGTAGCCTGTAAGGTATGTTTGGCCAAAAACTAGCACTGCAGAAGGAAATGTAATATAATTTGATAGTTTGTTTTAAGCGTTTCAAAAATGATACTGCAGAAGAAAAAGTCTCCCCTTTTAATGAGAGAATTTCATAGTTTGAGTGGAAAAATGTCCTTAAAGATTCTTCAGGTTGATGCTTCATGGGCTTTCTTTTTTCTCTGTGTCTCTCTCTCTTTTATGATGACTTTTCTTTCAAATGCTGTACCAAGGGATTGGACTTATTCATTGTTTACCATAACACTCCATTAAGTCTATGCTAATTCGAATGACTGCCTTTTTCTAGCCAACGAGATGTCTGTTTTCTCTGAGAAAAAAAAAAGGAAATAATCCCAAACCTGTTAAATCAAGACCATTTCTGAGGGTCACATGAAGTTAAGTTTGAAGAACATTTTTTAAGTTTTTTTAGAGGAAAAATAATTAAAATCACAATAGAAAAAAAATCAGGAAGAGTCTGGAAGAGAACAAGAGAAATGGGAGGAAAGAAGGTAGCGCCAGTGAGATGCTGTCGTTAAAGCCAGAGCACTAAACCCATAAATATGACAGAGCTGATGGGGAGACAGTCCGGTGCAGGGGAGACCATATTTTAAAGGAATTGGGTAATGTCAAAGGTGGTCCCAATTCTGTCCCCAGCTCACTACCTTTGTGGATTCATACAAGGCATTTATCTTCTCTAGTCCTCATTTTCCTTATCTGTAAAATGAGGAATCGTTTAAAGAAGTGTTCCACACACAAAAAAATTGTGAGAGTCTCTCATCTGTGGATATAGTCTCTACAGTAACATTTAGCTTGTAGATGGCCTACCCCTGCCCCCTGGCGCATCTCTGCACCACCTCCCACACAGAGAATGCAAAGCTATTAAAGCAGAAGCAAAAAGATGTAATAGAAAAGAGGGTGAATCTGAGAAACGGTGTTAGTAGTAATGGGTCATGTTGGATGAACATGGGTGGTGCACTTCTTTACTCACTGGTAAGTGTTAACTGACGATACTAATATTGCGGAGTTTTGTGTTACTCCCAGAATCCCCTTCTTCACCTGAGTATTTCTGTGTTATGATTTGCAGGCAGGATGACTTGCTAAGATTGAAGATTTGTTAGGAATGAGTTGGTGACTTCGGCCAGATTTTAATTCTTTTTTCTTTGAGAAGAGAAGGATTAACTAACAAAGCATTTTGTGTCCTGTGTAGGTTGGGGCTTGACTAATGTGCTTTGACTCACTGCCCAAGAAAGCAGCTGATGGGAGCCGTAAACTTGGGGTCAAACTTGCATAAATTAGCTACATCCGGGAAAGGTATGTTAGAGGCATGAAGAGCAACTCAGCTCCCTCTTACTGCACCTGCCACATAAGGCAAGTGATTAGGAAGTGAAAAGCAGGTGAACTGATGATGCTGGGAGGCCCAAATTGCCAGGGTGAATGTTTTAGGCAAGTGCCGTAGGCTATGTTGGGTTGAGTAGAAGGGAGATTGGAACAAAAGTTGAGATGCCAGTGATTTAGGCTTGTGTCTGCCTTTAACTGGTGTATTTATGAGTAATTCACTTAACCTTTCTGGGTCTCTGTTGGCTGACTCATCTGTAAAATAGGGTGCTAGATGAGATCAGCAAACTGGATCAGGCAGGTTGCGTTTGCCAGGTCTTTCATTCTGCTCCATCCTCTATTTGAAATTTACTGAGATTTTCGTCTGTGCTACTGTCAGTATCTTCTCTTCTCCAGCCTGCCAAAAGATCTCATGGCATGTAGTGTTGAAATTGCTCTTATCCCCCTCCCCTAAAACCACTCTGGATGATTTCTGAAATGCTATGATAAGGAATGTAGCATGAGTCCTCTGTAGCGGAGGTTTATAATAGGGTTTTTCTTTGGTTCGTTTTTGTGCCGTGAATCTCTTCAGAGTCCAAGGGAAAGCTCTGGGCCTTCTCATCAGAAGAAAATTTCAACAGACATATCCACATAAGGTTTCGGGCAGTTCTTGGACCGTGAAGGCCCTCAAACTAAGAACCCATGCCCAAGAAAAATACTATTATTCTCTTTATAAGTTTGTATAGTATGGCTGCTCTCTACAGGAAATGCTAGGAACTGGAGGTAAAAGGGGCGTAAGGAACCCAGACAGCTTGAGCCTGACGAATGATTTAGGAACCATGGTGTTCAAGCTGTGAATGAGCCGTGGACACTACTATCTCCCTCTTGAGGCAGATGCATCACTTCCCGGATGAAAGCTGTGTCCTGTGACTGGTTCTGAGCACCATAGACTTGCCATGCACCCTTGGCTAAAATGGAAAATATCTGCGAGCTTTTGGTTTCCAGCATAAAGTGGGAGCATGATCCCTTCTAGCTGCTCTTGTTGTAATGTGGTGTGAGTAAATTTGGATGGCATCCTCAGAGCTTCTCTGAGAAGGGCACTACCTGAATTTAAAAGTTCTCAGTTTTGACTAGCAAAGTAATTCTGTTCCTGCTAGGGTTCATCTCAAGGAGATCGTATTTTCATAAATTGTTGGTGTATTATCTTCCTTTTCATCTACATTCACGCTTACGTTTTTCACCCCCTTAGAAGATCATTCTGGGGATGACCAATTATCACTGTACTTAATCTGTTGGACACTCATGTCATTTCATTAGTTTGACTTTCTTGGGGATACAGTTCCTCTGCAAGAGGACCTCCAGGTTGAGTTGTCACGACCTCCAGGAACCCCAGCTGGGTTTGTTTCCCCTTGGTCTTGAGTGTAGAGTTGCTGCACTAATGGTGGACATAAACAAGCACACGCTGTGGCAGCAGCCTTCTTTGGGTTCTTTGGAAATATAAAAGTAGCTGAAAGTGGAAACTGGATTCGGATTCTATTTTGGACATAACAGCTATTTCTCTGTTTCATAAAAAGACAAAAATGACTCAGAATCATCAAACTTGAGTTTCTTTAGTCTCTTTCCCCACTGCCTCTCCCCTCAGTTCTCCCAGGGCTCTATTCAATATGAAGCACTATAATCACTCCTGATTTGGCACACTTTTGTAAAAGCAGGCTAATCCTTTTGTGGAAGTCACTGACATTTGATTATGGTCTGCTCGGAATTTAAATGAATATAATCAACCTTAAATTTCAGGAAAAAATACTTTGTTATGTTTTCCATTTTAAATCTTTTTATTAGTAGGTTTTCTAGCAAATACAAAAGGAGACAGAATAGTGTAATAAAACCACATATACCACCACCCAACTTCAACAGTGATCAATATGTGGCCATCTTTTTTCATCTGTATCCCTGCCCACTCCTCTTTGTCCTGGAATTCCAGACATATAATATCAAACGAAGCAAATTCCAGGCATACCATTTCACCTGTAAATGTTTCAATATGTATCTCTTAAAGATACAAGAACTCTTTATAAACTTAATCTCGGGACCAACACGTTAAAAATGAAGTTTGTTAATATCAAATATGTGGTCAGCATTCACAATTCCCCAACTGTCTTGTAATTTATTTTTGAATTGGGATTCAGATAAAGTCTATACATTGAGGCTGGTTGATACATCTCAAGTTTTTTGACTTATAGGTTTCCCTCCTTTCTTTTTTTTCTTCCCATTTTTGTCATTGTTGTGAAGAAACTGGATCATGTCTCTTATAGTTTCCTATGATGTGGCTTTTTTGGATAATCTGTTATTTTTAAGGAAATAAGAGTAAGACAAGAAGGTAATTTTTAAAAAGGTGCTTTTAAGTGTATATAAATGTTTTACTTTATGCTGGAAACAATCTAGCTATGAGTTTAAAATTTAATGAGGCAGGAAAATTGAGGCATCAGGTGACATCTCTACATTTTTATTCTTGCTTTCTCTTTGTTGGAAAACACCTTGGCAGATTATATACAGAGGTGTCACTTACCCACTGCTGAAATGAACTGGGCTGGGGCACACCAGCCGTTCTCCATCAACAATGCCAAACAGTTATTTTGGGCCGAGAATTAGAAGAGCAGTTTTTCCTGTTGAATCTGCAGTGGGAAACTAGGGCAACTGAATGTATGCCTCGAACCCTTTGGTCCCAGCACTCCTCTCTCCCTGTTTGCTGTGATGAACATTCTCTTGAGGACTGTTCATTCCAGTGGAAGGGTGATCACAGAATCATCTGGGTTGGAAAAAGACTTCCTGAGGTCACCTGGCCCCATCTGGTAACCTTAACATGGGATTCCAGCATTAACTCTTGCAGAACAAAGCTGTTTGTTAACAGCTCCTATATCCCACATATACCCCATGTGCATTCTAAGTCTGTTTTCCCTTTCATCCTTTAGTGAAATGGATTATTAAATTGCATCTCTTTCTGCAGTGGGGGTGTGTGCCTGCACACACGCATGTGTCTGCGTAGATCTTTAATTAATATTAATTTTGATTCTTCCCTGCCGTCCTCTACAGTGCATACGCCTGAGTCCCCATTCAACTATCTGTATATAGTAATGGTTTTTATGAAAAATAGGATGTTTTATGGGTAAATTTTGGCATATGATGGAATTATTGCAGCTGTTTTTTTAGCTACAGTGTGTGATGGTTAATTTTACGTATCAACTTGGCTGGGCCAGTAGATACAGAGATATTTGGTCAAACATTATTCTAGGTGCTTCTGTGACAGAGGTTTTGGATGAGATTAACATTTAAATTGGTGAACTTTGAGTAAAACAGATTGAACTCCATAATAGGGGTGGGCCACATCCAATCAGTTGAAGGCCTGAATAGAACAAAAAGACTGATTTCTCTGACCAAGGAGGAATTCTCCAGCAGACAGCCTTTGGACTGGACTTGCAGCATCAGCTCTTCTGTGCTGGCCCACCCTGCAGATTTTGGACTCACCAGCATCCATAATCACATGAGCCAATTCCTGATAATAACTCTTTTTATATATACACATCCTATAGGTTTTGTTCCTCTGGAAAACCCTGACCAAAAAAAAAAAAAAAAAAAAAAAGGTATATGCCCCAGATTTATCTGGCTGGCTGTTTTTTGTTTTTTGGGCTGGCTGTTTTGGAAGTAGTGTTTTATACTAAAGAGATGGAAAGATCACTGGAGAGGCCATCAGAAAATTGAGATTCTGGCCATAACTCTTCGGGCAAACTGCGTTTCGGTCTCTGACCTGGTCATTTTCCCTCTCTGGGCCTCAGTTTCCTGTCTGTTGAAGGAGTCTGAGCTAAGGGCTTTCCAAGTCCATGATTCCATGAAATACAAACATTGAGCACTTGAGCCGCTGCTGAGGAGCTATCTGGAGGTGATTCTTCTGAGGACTGGCCAGGTGCTAGATAAGAAAAGAAGCTGAGGATGTTTATAGGTGGTGGTAGTGGTACAATGCCAAACACAGCGGAGAAAAAAATCATGAACAGGATTCTCTGTGCATCAGGTAGAACATTCTAATCAGTTAAATGTAAAATATGGACGAGTAAATGCCTGCATGAAAACCTTTAGCTTTTGTGCCGTCTCATCTGAGGGCAGATAGTCTAACTTTGAGGGCACTTAGAGCCTGTCCCAGCATTGCAATAATACTTATTTTGTGTGGGAGGAGTGGGGTGGTGGGAAGGCTTGGCAGCTGTGACAAGCTGAGGCCCTCTGGCCACACCGAGGGGCCCCAGCCCAAGCAATAGACAGGAAATGCCTGACCCCAGGGACTCTTGTGCTATTCTTGACCATAGAGATTAGAAGGAGTCTCAGACTAGCTCTGGCCGATGGGAGTGTAAATTGATTTTTCCATTGCTTTGGTTTGAGCCTTTCTCTTTCTTCAACTTGGGCTTCCCTCTCCAGGTGAAAAAGCAGTAACCACAAGGAGGAAACCGTATTATTTTAGCTTCTCCTGTCTGGAGAGTGGTCAATACTTGGCTACAGTAATCTTTTGGCTTTCTCTGTCTGAAATTAATGTTCACCTCATGCAGCAGTCTGCCCCTTGGGAGGCTGGCATTTGGGGTTGGACAGTCTGGGTGTGTGACTGGGGGAGTCAATTGCACCCTTTGGATGTGGACACATTCTCCTTGCTCCCTGGAGGTCTCCCCTGCAAATACTGTGAGATGGATTTCTCTGCCCTTTGGCTTCTGTCTGACCACAGGCTCACCGGTGGGGAGGCAGGACCCTGATGGCCAGATCCCTGAGAGGCTAGTTGACTGTTTACTCAGTTGGTGCTGAAGACTGACAAATGATTAACCCCCTGGAATCCCTGATTAGACCCCAGCTATGGTCATGAGTTCAGCCTTTTGAACCGCAGACTTAAATTGTTTTTCCAGCATTCTACCCAGTCGGGCGTCCCTGCCTGGACTCTGCTATGGAAGGCCTCCCTTGGGAGAGAGTGGTGCGCAGGGGGCGTGGGAAGTGGAGGCAGGACGCCTCGGATGCTGCGGGGCGGCAGGCGGGGTCTCAGCCACCGCCTGTGGCGAGGTAAGGAAGGGAGCTGCCGAGGAGAAGGAGACAGAAAGGAGCTGCAGCCGGAGGGGACCGAGGGGGAGCTGCTCCTAGGCGGCCGCCTGGCCGCTTCCTTCCCCTGACAGGACAGCCCCGCCACCTGGCTCCGGGCCACCTGGCAGTGGCCGTGGCACAAGACTCCCCGCGCCGCCGGGGGAGGAGTGGGGAGAGGTCTGCCCTGAGCTCCGCCATACTGCCTGCCCCGGGGCTGCCGGGGGACGCGCTCCTCCCCAGGAGCTAGGCGGAGGGGGAAAGGCCGTGGCAAGGAGCCGAGAGACGCTGGGTTGAGTCCTGACTCTATCTGGGAGCTCTTCACACGGCGCTCAACTTGCTGAGCGTCGGTTTTCCTCCCACGTAAAACAGGGCGGGCGAGCTTCCGTGTTACCTCGTGGAATTACTGGAGTCAGAGGAGACGGTCTGCTCACGGGCAGCCTTGGTCGTGCCAGTGAGACCGCCTCCCAGCAGGGGCCTGTGCCTCCTCACTCCACCCCGATTCTGGCCAGAAGGTGGTATGCCAGTGTGGGGTCCTGTGCAAAATGCCGCGCGGATGGTTTATCTTTTAGGAAGGTTGGGGAGAGGTGTGTGCTCCTCTGCCCCAACCCCTTCTCAGGAAATGAGGTTGAATCCATAAAGTGGTGGGGCTCTTGCTCTTCCAAAGGGATAGGTTTTGCAGGTAGCCCCAGAGGGGGCCATTGGGAGAGCTGCCAATAAACTCAGGTCAAATTCTAATTCTGCTTCTGCTTCTGGCTTCTCTTCCCCTTCCCCCACTTCTCTCCCTCTCTTCTTCCTTCAACATACTTTATCACATTTACTTCCTCTCTGTAGCAGTATCTTCAAACTGATCCGATTATTCGTCTTTCAAATGAGGTTGAGTTTGTCCAGAAGGCACTTGAGCATTTTCCTAGTGACTTTATAGGGTAATAGACACTACTCTTTTTTGAGTTGGGGGGTTTGGGTAGGAGGGAAGGAACATGAAAATATTGTAAATTCTAAAAACTAGGATTGGAGCAGTCTTGGCAAAGTTGGCTGATGCCACGGTGAAGTGATCTGCATCCAAGAGAAAGGTTTTGTGGTAGTGGCGTGGGTATTTGGGGAGTTAACACTTGCTGTGGGAGGTGGTAAACAAGCCAGAGCTGAAAATGGCTGATGAAATTGACAGTGCTGCCTCCCTGGATTAACTCTCCTGCTTGACATGTGATGCACTGGAAGAGGACTCAGGCACATTCAAACCCAGCCTCCTCACTGAACGGAAACCCATAGGGGGCAAATAATTACTCCAAGTCACATTGCGCAGGGTCTGTGGTAGCCCCAAACCAGGCCTCTGCCCCATTACCGCTAGGCCAATGATTAGAACTAGATGCAGAGTTAATCTTTGCCTGACTGCTCCCACCATTACCTCTGTTTGTTGTTTGTTTCCCCTTAAACTTCTCTTCCTTCTTATTGTGGGGAGAAGAGCTCCCTTACAGATGGTGTAAGTCAGGGTTGAAGCATGCCCCTCATTCGGCTTTCGACTTACACTTTCTCTGTACAGGATGGGGGTTATCAACGTCTCCAAACCAATCTGGAACTGAACCTTTCTGGCTCACCCCGGCTCCCCTAAGCTGCTAGCCCCTTCCTGGTTCCTGTCTCCATGTGGTGGGCTGTTCATTAAAAGGCCTTTAGAGACCAGGCCAGTGGAAGCTCTGCTTGTACCTGCCAAAGGCCATTCTCGGTGAATATAGCTGTGAGGAGGTGACCTCCAATTTGAAGGGGGGTGTGTGTATTTTTTAAATTAAGAGGTTGGCATAAGTTCCATAATATTATAGCTACCATTTATTGTGTCTCTCCTATGTGCCAGCTGCTTTTATCAACATTAATCTTACATGGTAGGTGGCAGCATCCTTGTTTTTATGGATGCAGAATCTGAGGTTCACCAAGGTTAAGTCGCTTGCACAAGGTAAAGTAGCTGACGAAGAGCAGAGGATATGAACCCAGGTCAGTCTAGCCACAAAGCTATCACAGTGCCCTGCCGCCCTCTCGTTATCCAGCCCTGGCCTTGCCTGAGAAAACATGTTGCTTGTTTTTATTTTGAGAATGAGTGGGAAAGGAGTTGGAACAAAATGTGCCTAGATATCTGTGGACTGACACTCCAGTGACACCACAGTGTCTAGCTAGTGGTTCTGAAAATTAAGTCTTCCAGGTTGAGATAATCACAACTCCTGTCCTTCTCTTCCTTTTTGTTGCTTCTAGAATAAGCATAGGTTTCCCTTTAATGTATTTTATCACATTAAAAACAAAGTTGGCTTTTTTGCTGAGAAAAATACAACTTTATGGTAGAAAATACAGATGTGCACAAAAAGGAAAAGTCCTCTCTCCACACAGCACAGCAGCTCTGGTTAAGAATGTGGGCACTTGAGCTAACTGCAGGGGTGTAATCGCTGCCCGCCACTTAGGATTGGTATGACCTTGAACTAGTCGCCTAACCTCTGCCTATTTCCTCCTCTCTGAAGTTGAAAATAATACCCTGCTTCACTGGGTTATTGGTAAGATTAAGTGATGCAAAGCCCCCAGAAGTGGCCAAGAGATGTTTAACAATTTAGCAATCTTCTGGTTTTCCTCTCTGAACCTGTGTATACATGTGTAAATATATATGCTAGTGTGCACATACTAATAAACAAGATGAGATTATTTTTAAACCAGCTAGTTTTCATCTAATAATATATCGTGACTACCTTTCCTTACCTCTAAATAGCCTTCTCTGTTACTCGATAGCTACCCGGAACCCCATGATGTGATGGCTGAATGGAACTGAGTCCATATTGTGGGGCACGCAGATTTCCAGTTTTGCACTAACATAATGCATTTTTAAACAAACTTGAGTAGATGTTGTGCTCTGAATGGTGTCTCTCTAGGTGACAGAAGCGTCCCACTTTTTTCAGAGCATACCTAATCCTCCTTCTCCTGGTTTGAATAAGGATCTAGACATGTTCTCTTGGGGAGCCCAGAACCTCCTTAATTCTGAGTGGCAGCACTTGTGACTTGCATATGCCAGCCCTAAGTGGGGAGCTCAGACTCTGCCTCTTTCCTCCTCTCCCCTCTTAAATCTAGAAAAACCATGTTTCCTTGTTTGATATCTCTGGTATGAGTTATCTCTTGGTTCCCAAGAAATCACCTATCAGAAAGTCCTCTAGTTCTGTTTTTGCTGTGTCTGAGATGCTGTCTTTACAAGGGCTTAGAGGTAAAACCCTGGTCTCTGCTTCCGAGAGTGAACCCCTAAACCCCACCCTTCAGTGTGGAGAGCTGCAGTCACTTCTGTACCCTTCTGGGCACCATACCCTGCCATTTTAGTTTTATGAGTTTCTGGTGACACAATTGATTCCTTTACTTCAAGATGTAAAATTCTTCTTGCTGGTCGTAGATTGGCAGAAACCATTGATTAGGTACCCCTTCATTCCCCTCCACACCTGCACTGCTTTTAGCCACTAGTAAACCAGTAGGTACATGCTTGAAAACTCTACTCTTACCTCTCCATCCCCCACCTTCAGGGTGTATTACATGTGAAGACTCGAGGGATGTACTTGTCCACAGAGTCTGAGCTGCAGGAGGCAAGAGTGATGGGTAGAAGGGACTTGAGGTCAATAATCCCTTGTGGGATAGAGCTCTTAAAAGGTTTATGGCTTTAAGGGGATTTTTCTCCTTCAGCCTAATCCTGTTTGAAACCTAGCAAACAGTATACACGCTAAAGGAACTTAGCTGCATTCCAGGACACTATTGAGTGACCAGCCTCAGACACAGCCATTTTCCTATGACGTTTAAGGGGCAGGCTTGATTTTTCACTCTAATCTAGGGAGTACATCATCATCTCGGAGAAAGGATATGATATGCCGCTTAGGCCGGTTAGTCTGCCAGAATTACAGAGGGGCTGGCATGTCTTTGAGGTGTGCTGGAATGGCATCAGGACTTAAAAAGAGAAATAATGTATGTATTCCACATTAAAGAGAGAAATAATGTCTTCCCCATTTGTAAAACTCAGAGTATCAGTTCCTCTCCACTGTATTTTCCAAAGTGCTTTTTAATGTTTCCTTGTGACACCCTCCCTGTGAGACAGGTTATGTAGCATTATCCTCCTTGCACTGATGAGGACTCTGAAACAATGAGAGGTTAATTGACTTGCCCTGGGCTCTAGAGAAAGGCTGGCCTGGCCAGCAGGAATGACTGTTGCCTGTAACTCCTGCTTTCCACCCCGAAGTCTCTGCAGAGCCAGGGCTGCCCCAGGGCTGCCCCCGGGGAAGTCCTCTCTACAGAGGCAGGAAAAACTCCCAGCCAAGGAAGGGGCATCTTGCTCAGACATATTCTTGCAAGTCCCGTTCGGGGCTTCAGAGGCAGAGAGAGAGCTGGACACTTCAAAGTCTTGGTCCAAGATCCTTGACCTATAAACTGCTTTGCTGCCTTGAGCTAAAGCTGTAGGAGTGATAGATGGCAGAAGTAAATTATTTTTGGCTCCATTGCTCAGTCTTGGCAGGGGGCCCTTTAAATTTGAAATGTAAACTTGATATCTACAAAAGGTTTAGGATTCTGACGTCATTTTCTCCCTACAATTCACATCTTGGCCTGTTCTTTAGAGGGGTTACCGATTATGCCAGGGGTATGTTCCTGTTAAGTGCTTTCTACGATTCAAGGATGTAATAAGGCAAAATATGTAATAAGGCTGTAGAGATGGTTTCTAATATAGAGGGTCCCTACTTCTCCTCCACCCAGCCCCAGCTGACCTCCAAAAGCTTGAATTATCCTGACTCACTGCTCACAGGAAAGCAGCAGATCCTCACCACAAAGCCACGTTGGTGCTGCTGCTGGTGACACGGTCTTAGTAAGAAGTCAGTATACTGATGCTTCTCTTATTCTTGTGTCTTCAATCTCCTTTTCTTCTCTTTAGAGGCCCACTCATAATTAGCTAAAATCTGCACAAGATTGCTGTGGGCTCGAGGAGAGCAAGCTTTTTCCTCCCACACCTACTCCCCAGCTTTATTGAGGTATAAATGACAAATAAAAATTGTATACATTTAGCAGAGAGCAAGCTTTAATAAGAGTGAGGAACACATGGAACTCTGAGGTAGTACAATTGGTTTATCCCCTCTTTACTGCTTACAAGTTAGCCACAGGCCAGCAGGGCCTTCTTTTTGAGCTTTAAGTTTTCTCAGCTGTAAAATGGGAATACCATTGTTACCCCACTGATAAAGCTGTAAAGCCACGTTAACAGAATAACGCACTTCACAGATGGAAGTGGATCAAATTGTAGGCCAGTGAGAGTTGTTGGCATGTAGCCTTAGAATGAATTGCCACTGTTTCTCCACTACCCAGACCAACCTCCTTTGCGCTCAGTCTATTTTACCTTAAAATGTGAGGTGGAGCAGAGATTTGCCATCTGGGGCTTGGAACGCTGTACATTTTATTGGATTGTGCCACTTATTTTCATGGAAATCAAAGCCAGACTGATGTGACCTTTATCTGTGTTTTGTCTGGAGCAGGCATCCCTGGTCACCTCCCTTGTCGTGTTCTTCCCGGATGGAACAAGAAGACAAACAGGGCTTGTGTGAAGCCCAGGACTCAGCAGACACAGGGATGGGCTCCGATTTTGAGAACTTGGAAGACAGGGAAGAGGACCCAGAAGAAAGCGGAACAGGCTCTAATCCACAGGACGCAGACAAGAGAGAAGGCCACCCAGAGCAGGAGATGGCCTCCAGCCCAGAGGATGAAGCTCTAAGAGAGGACTCAGAGGAGAGGGAACTAGTGTCTGACATCTGCACAGGTGAGGAGAGAGCTGGAATTTCCATGGATGTTGCCCCACTCACATTTATTTCTAGCTCCTGTAGAGTTATAACCAGAGGGCAGGATTCTTGGTGAGGGAGCTCTGTAGAGGAGACTTTTAAGCAGACTGCATACCACCTTAAGCCTGAGGAACATCCTTTCCTTCGGTCCAGTCTGAGGTGGGCTTGGCTGGGTGAAGAGGGTAACTCACTGGCACAGCACTTTACAGTATACAGAATAGCGCTATAAATGAACACTTGTAACAACACAGGAGGGAGCACAGGTAATATCAGAACCTGCCTCATCCGGGTATTGGGCGAGTTAGATGAGTTGCTGTACATAAAGGCTGACTTAGCGTAGTGCTGAGCAGACAAGGTATCCAGATGTTTCCCGGTACAGTCAGCATCTCCCTTTGAGGATAAGGAAACTCAGTAGTCAGTGACTTGCCCAGGTTCATGTGGCTAATACCAAGAGTGCCCAAGGCCTCCACTAAAACCCTTGCTATTCCTGACCTGGAAAGAGTAAATGCTTGGCCTCCATCCACCTCCTTTGTTCTGTCTTCAGACATTTGTTGCTTTATCCTTCTCTGCACATGCCTTGGGGACAGAAATGAGCTGAAATACTTTATGGCCAGGACTGTGAGGTTACGTTCCTTCCCGTGTGACACATCTGACTCCCTGCTGCCCTCCCCTGCAGTGCACACAAGCACGTGGTCTTTCTTATCTCAGTAACTCTCTAGAGTGCCCTCTGCTTGGGGATAAGCAGCCAGAGACAGGCAGGTGTGTGTTCTGGATCAGCCTCTAAGCTGGGCTCACTAGCCCTAGACCCTGTGCCGGCTTCCTCTTTTCCCCTACACAGCGCTACCCCTACCCCCCCTTACACAGTAAAGCCCCTAAGTTGGGGTGTGTTTCGTTTGTTGTTCCACCTTAAGCTGTTCCAGACTGACCAATCACATTAGTGTAGGGCCTGGTTAGGCCAGGTGGTCTTTTCCTGTGTTTGGCTGGAGTGGACTTGTCTTTTGAGGCCAGGGCCCTGAAAGGCATTGGTAGCTCTGAGAGTGAGCAAATGTCTTCCGAGATCCCACGGAGTCCCACCTGGGCCAGACTTAACCGTCTGATGCAGGGGGTCTTCAGATGGCTCTGCTGAGCGGAGCCTCAGGTACCGTGGGTGGGGCCTAGGCCCAGAGACAGGTGCCCGAAGAACTGGAGTGTTAAGGGGCAGGTGAGTGAGCTTTCCGCAGGTTTTGGAGCGCGGAGCACGCTGATCCTCAGATTTTCCCGGGGAAGCACCAGGTGGGAAGGAATCGTGGGGACCTTGGAAAGAGGTTGAGAGCACCAGACAGCGGAGATTACTCCGTGGCCCACGCTCTTACTGAGACTGGCTTCTCCTGGGTTGACCTTGTGAGCGTCAAATATAGTCACCCCCACTGCCGCCTTTTCTGTTGCAGACGGGCTGCTGAGTGAGGAAGAAGGGGCTCTCCCCGAGGAAGAGGATGACCAACCTGGCGTAGCTGAGATGGCGATGTTCCCAGGACTGTCCGAGTCCGACAGCATATCCCGGAGCCCCCCTGAAGAGGAGGAGGAGAGTGCTGGGGACAACCGGCTAGAGGAGGAAGCAGCGCAGCCGTCCCCTGCCGTGCTTCCTTGGAGGCGGCATCTGTCTCTGGGCACTCGGCACCGGGGCGACAAGCCCGTGCACCGCCGCTTTCGCCGGCTGCACCACCCCATGGCCGTGGACCTCGGGGAGCTCGACAGCCTGATGGCCAGCATCATGGACGCGCCCACCATCTGCCCCGACTGCGGGGAGAGCTTCAGCCCGGGCGCCGCATTCCTGCAGCACCAGCGCATTCACTGTCTGGCGGAGGCGGCCGCCGCGGCCAGCCTGGAGACCTTTGGGTTCGCGGGCGACTGCGGCGCGGTGGTGGGCATGATGGGCGTGGGCGTGGCGGGGGGCTTCGGGGCGGGGCCTGCGCTGGCCCGGCCCCCGCGCGAGAAGCCCTTCCGCTGCGGGGAGTGCGGCAAGGGCTTCAGCCGCAACACCTACCTGACCAACCACCTGCGCCTGCACACGGGCGAGCGGCCCAACCTGTGCGCCGACTGCGGCAAGAGCTTCAGCTGGCGCGCCGACCTGCTCAAGCACCGGCGCCTGCACACGGGCGAGAAGCCCTACCCGTGCCCCGAGTGCGGCGAGGCCTTCAGCCTCAGCTCGCACCTACTGAGCCACCGGCGCGCGCACGCGGCGGCCAGCGGCGCGGGGGCGGCGGCGCTGCGGCCCTTCGCCTGCGGCGAGTGCGGCAAGGGCTTCGTGCGCCGCTCGCACCTGGCCAACCACCAGCGCATCCACACCGGCGAGAAGCCGCACGGCTGCGGCGAGTGCGGCAAGCGCTTCAGCTGGCGCTCGGACCTGGTGAAGCACCAGCGGGTACACACGGGCGAGAAGCCCTACATGTGCTCCGAGTGCGGCGAGACCTTCAGTGTCAGCTCGCACCTCTTCACGCACAAGCGCACGCACTCGGGCGAGCGGCCCTACGTGTGCCGCGAGTGCGGCAAGGGCTTCGGGCGCAACTCGCACCTCGTGAACCACTTGCGGGTGCACACGGGCGAGAAGCCCTTCCGCTGCGGCCAGTGCGAGAAGCGCTTCAGCGACTTCTCCACGCTCACGCAGCACCAGCGCACGCACACGGGCGAGAAGCCCTACACATGCATCGAGTGTGGCAAGAGCTTCATCCAGAGCTCGCACCTCATCCGCCACCGCCGCATCCACACCGGCAACAAGCCGCACAAATGCGCCGGCTGTGGCAAGGGCTTCCGCTACAAAACGCACCTCGCGCAGCACCAGAAGCTGCACTTGTGCTAGGGCTGGGCCCGAGGGTTCTGCCCTCTTAGGAGCATGTGGGGAGTAGATGTCTTGGGGACAAACTATGGAGACGGGGAAGGGGCGGGAGGGACAATCTGAGAGTGATTGGGGAGCCTTTTGGTATTAGGGGGTCTTGAAGGGGAGGGTTGAGTCGGAGGAGTTCTTTTGGGGTGCTGTATTTCGCCTGCCGCCTCCTCAATGAAAAAACATTTGGGAGATGTGCTTGAGCGTGGTGAGTTCTTCAAATACACGGCAGAGGGGTGAGGGGCATGGAGGAGCAGACACTTTGAGGACCTTGAGGAAGGGGCTTTAGTGGGGAGGGTAGGGGACAAGATGTCAGGCAATAGAGTAGGTTGGGCTGCGATGGCCTGTGGGAATCAGAGGAGAGGTGTGGCTGGAGTAAGGGTTATGGGGTAAGATAAAAAGTCAGTATGAATACTCTTATCCTGGTCCCACCAGGTGTTAAGCCACTGTTGGCTCTATCCCCCCCACATCGGCTATAGTCCTGCTAAAGTAAGGGAACCTTGTCAATCCGATAGGAGAGGACATTTTGCATACTCTTCCCTTCTTTTCTCTGAGCCATAGATAGCTACTATTTTGAGGCATCCAGGGGAGACTGGGCAGAAGAGCGACACCCCCTCATTTCTAGGGCATTTCTAAACTTCTGAAGTTTAGAAGTTCATTCATAACTGCTTCTCAGATCTCCTGGGAAATCCTCGTCCTGCTCATGGTCTTTTGCTACTTTCTATAAAACACTCTAGCTTCGGGCTGGGTCAAGGTGGTCTCTGTGGATGACCATCCCCCTGCCCCCGGTGTCAGGTGTGTGCCAGGCCCCGTATTTCTTTCAGGTCTCCCTTGTGATCTTTTAAGTGCAGGGAAATGGGACAATCCCAGCTGTGTGTGGCTTTCCCTTTCCCAGGTCAGCTTGATGTTTGTTTCAAATGAACCTGACACCATGAGCAGTTGCCCCAGTGACCCGCTGCAAAAGTCAGCTAGCTCGGTGTTTCGCTGGCCTTATGTGAAAATCCAGGAAAGCAAATGTTGACACGTTGGGGTGCAAAGCTCCTTTGTCTCATTTGCCTTCACTGCAGATCTGTGTACCCCTCCCCCTCTGTAGTAATGGACGAGATAATTGAACTCCCACCTCCATCCATATCCAGATGGGCTCCAGTCTGAGTAGAATTTCTTTTTCTCATATAGGGAGTCACAGTAGAAAGCTCAAGGCTTACACAAGGAAGGTACAAGCAAGGAGAGGTGTAAATGCAAAATTGCCAAATAGCACAAGCAATGAATGTTTTCTGGTGGTTATATAAATGCCAAAATAGCACTTTTATATTTGCAAAGTGCTTTATGCTTTTTAATGATTGTTAGTTGTTTCTCACATCTTTGTGAGGTGGATCAGTATTATGAACCCTGTCTTAGGGGAGGCCTGGGGACAGGGGTGTGGCAGGCTGTTCTGAAGAGAGGTGATGACGGTGTGGAGCGGTGTGGTCTGACCTTTTGTGCTCTCCAGCTCAGCTGCTAGGAAGATTTACCTGTTATGATTTATATAGTAAAATAAGGACACTGAAAATTTTTATGCTTGATGGAAAACTTAAGGCTAGTCTAGAAGGGCCAAAGATGTCCTTGTTGACAAAGCTGGTCTTTGTCATGTAATTAGAGTGTCCTGAATATGTTCCATTTCTCGTAGGGGGCTGTAGTTAGATGACTCTTGTATAGATTTCAGTTACTTGTGCTGAAAATCCTTCCCTAGGTTAGCCTTTAGGAGTTAGAGTTGTGGAAAGCAGTACTATTTTCTTCACTAGCGTTTGTTTTCCTGTACTTTCCATGGAAGCATCTTCACAAGCTGTTGGACACACTTGAAGGAAAAAAAAAACTACAAGCTTGTTTTTACAGTTTTAGCAAACTTTCTGTGGATGCTGGTAATTTATACTTGATCACTTAGTTGTATTCTAGCAAAGAACCTCTTTGGGGACTGTAGGAAAGCATGTTTTTGTTGTTATAAAAACACTTTTGAAAAAAATCCTGAGAATTTGGGGCTTATATAATGCCTGTTGATCTTGCCCTCTTAATCAGTTATTGTTACTCACAAATCAAATAGGTTTTCAAAATATGGATAGTTGGGGAAGACACTAATTCTTTTTTATTTTCATTTAGTCGAGAGTAATTCGAGCAAGGCAAGTGTCCATTATTTATTCTGACTCTTGTAGTCTGAATACCAAGTGTATAAGACTCACCTGAAAATAATATAGCCAATTTGTAGGTAATCTTATTCCTTTGTGGTTTTTTAAACGCACATCTACCTCTTCCAGCTGTTGTAAGTTTTCTCAAGTCTGTGCCTATGAAATCTCATCCAACTTTTGATTATTCATGGGTTGATTATCCACTTTATGAGTTATTTGGCTTTTTGCTGCCATTATACTATTGCACGGTCTTGTCTGCATCAAACATTGCGTATCAGCAGCTTTTGAGAAAGAGTTCAATGGGTAGAGGAGATTGAAGCTAATGTACGATAATTTACTGGCAGTGGAACTCTGGATTTCATTGACCTCTCTCGTTCTTTCTATGACTATAGATAAGAGTGTCACCTAGTACTTAACTATCCCTTCTCTGAGCAAATCCTTTAGCAGAAAAAAACAGTCGAACCACCAACACCCAACTCTCATGGTGCATTTAAAATGTGATTCCACTTTTCTTAGAATTCTTCAGGGAACATACCTGCATTAAGTGAGGTGAAATGCATTCAGGAGGTCGTTTCTCGTGTCTGGTTTTAGAATAATAGTATTTCTTCAGCAAATCCTGTGAACTGTGGTTCACCCTTGAAAATGTTAATCTGAAGACTCCTCCTACCAGCTTATTAATGATGGTGGAGGCAAGTGTATCAGTTGTTTCGTAGGGAGTTTGGTCAAGTTCAGGCTGCCCTTTACTGAGCAAAACCTGGAGCAGCTTGACTAGATTAAATCTTGAGCTCTGAGTTGGAAGGAGAAGATGAGAAGTTAACCCCTTGAGCCATGTGGTCTCTTCAAGATCAAGAGGCTGTACATATGTGAAAAAGTACAAATTAAGAACGTGTGTTCATAGACAATCTGAACTGTGTCTCTGAAGTTTGTGCACATTTTCCTTCTCTGTAATGTTATTTTACAGCTATTTGTTAAAATAGTGAATAATTTAATGATCCTAAAAGTAACAGGTCTTGTGTGAGTGTGTGATTGTGTATGTGAGAATTGCCTTATTTTCAGGTGGTTTTATTTAATGATGGTTCCTTGGACAGCATTCTGCTGTTCAGCAACCAACATGGAATATTTGTCATTAAATCCATATCCGTCTTTTACCATGTCATTCTTTCTTCTTTATTTGTCACCCATTAAATGTCATTCAGTTCAATCTATGGAAGAAATGTTCTGGTAGAAAGGGATCAGCAAACTACCAAATCCAGACTGCATCTTTTTGTAAATAAAATTTTATTGGAATACAGTCATACCAGTACAGCCGTGCTTACGTTTTGTCTATGGCTGCTTTCACACTGCAACGGCAAGGTTGAGTGACAGGGGCAACATGGCCCATCCTAAGATATTTACTGTCTGGATCTTTACAGAAAAAGTTTGCTAACTTCTGTTAGAACGTTCAGGTGGATCCTAGATCATCCAGGAACTGGCTAATGTCCAAACCGTCTGCCCATGTTGACCAGTAATTCAGCACAGCACTTTGCACTAATGTGGTTTGAGGTGTTGGAAATGTGTTACTGTTATACCATTGGTATTAATTTCCAAAGATCTGTGTCTTTGTTCCTTGCAACAATCAATCTGTGGGGAAGTTTGGCTGTGGGCAGGGGGAGGGTAGCTGTGGAGAAGGGAGGCAGTCTTAAGTCTCATTTCTAATGTATAAAAAAATGTATTCCCGAATCACATAAAGTATTTTCTTTCCCCCAGCTCTCAGAAATGTAACTTAATTGCTACTGATAATACTGAACAGAACTTATCGGCTAGACTGGCCTTTGCTCCAAGTATCTTTTAGCTAGTCTCTGCCCAACCTCAGGAAACAACGAGACTGAAGTTTGTAAGGAGGGATTCACAAGAATGAGAAAAGAGGAAGCCTGAAAAACACCTTATTTTCTTTAAATGACCACAGCCACCTCCTTGTGTGAATGTCCACGAGCCCTTTCCCCGCCGGGGAGGGCCAGCAAATGCTGGGTCCTAGTCCTGGAAGGAGGCAGGTAGTTCTGTGGTTTCAACATTCCTCCCCAAGCCTGACTCTTCCGGCTTGAAGCAAACATTGGTCTGGCTCCTGGTACCTGGGAAAACTGTAGGTGTCACCTGGAAAACCATATTAAACCAAGTGATCGAAGTACTTGTTCAGTGCCCTATGGGGACGTAGCAGTAAACCTGGTCTTCTGGGCCACACTGGGAAGGGACGCTCAGCCTGAAGCAGGGAAAGTGCCTGTCTTCACTGTTCATAGATAATGCCAGATGGGCACTACAGGCTGCTTCACCAGTCAGACTACTTTCCTTTCCTTTTTTCGGATCTTCATTCCCTGTTTTGGCTCATTTAACAAAGCAAAATTCCATGCATTACTTCCTTTCTCAGTACAGAGCAGGCCTCTGTCCACCTGCGTGTTAGAGAAACAGTATCTGGTCAACTTGGAATTCTCCAGGCTTGATTAGTTTAAAACAGAGATTTTCTTAATTTAACCTTAACTGCACAGTGGGATTACCTGGAGAGCTTTGAAAAAAAAAAAAACAAAAAAAAAATACCCCCCAAACCCAAAAAACTGTTCTGGAGATTGATTAATTGGTCTGGGGTAAGGTCAAGTACATTATACAAAGTATATATACAAAGTAATTATACAAAGGCTTCCCAGGTGATTGTAATGGGCATGCAGGGTTGAGAAGTCTGTAGGATCAATTAGGCACCTGCTTTCTTTCTTAGGATTACAGTAAGTAAAACTCATAAGCCTCAAATCCTCTCCTCTGCTAAGGGTTACACAGGGCATGTGTCAGATGCGGTGGGCTTTGCTGCCTGTCTGCTCTTGGTAGGCCTACCTCTGACACATGCCTTCCCCAAAGAGTTAAAGATAAGGGCCAGGGAAAGAGCCTGTCTTCGCTGTTCATAGATAATGTCAGATGGGCATCGCAGGCTGCTGCTGGTCCTTCTTGCCTTCACCAATCATAGACTGCCTGCCTTCCCTTTCTTATGATCTTTATTCCCTGTGTTGGCTCATTTAACAAAGCAAAATTCCATGCATTACTTCTTTTCTCAGCTGCCCTTAGCAATCAAGTTGTTTCCTAATTTTTGCCCCTGGAGGGAAAGACCTATCAGGTCTCCAGCTTGAACAGACTGTTGATGGGCTCCAGGTTTCTGTTTCCCAGTCAGAGCCTCGAGTCTGCTGATTGTGGTTCCCTGGTGCCCGCCTGTGTTTTCAAGGTCGCCTCTGCTAACCCAAAGCACATTCCAATGGTTTTCAATTTCCAACTGCCCCAGTGAGATCCAGGCCACTGTTCACAGCCCTCTCTGCATTTATCCAGTGACCTGCCTCATCCAGCAGCCAGAGATGCTCAGCTTTAGAAACTGAAGAGGTGGGTGGCAAGGTATTTCACACACCAAGTTGCCCTGTGCTTAGGAAGGTTGAAAAAAGGTACCAGTGTATGGGCAGTGCTCAAGCTGGCATTTCCAAACCTGTATTTGGAGGCGTTTCATCCTAAGTGAAAGGATTGGTAGGTTTCAGATGTCACCAGTTACTGGAGACCAGGGATTCATTGGAAGCCCTTCGATGCGGTCATCTATTCACAGAAGATACTCCCCTGAGATGCCTTCCCTGACCTCGAGGGCTGGAGTGGTTCTTCTACAGACATGCTCCCATAATATCCCATACACATTTCCTGTGTATGGGCAGTCTCCCCCGTGCCCCAAGGCTGTGGTTCATTAGGAGCTGAAACCCCAATAAGTTCACTGCGTCAACGTGCTGAGTGCCCATGTCCTAGGGTAGTGCTTGATGCTGGGGGTACAGGTTTGAAAGAGGTGGAGAAGCTCACATAATCTAACACTCCAGGAGGGCGAAGGTGAAGGCTGATTTTGTCTCCTGCCTAACATCAAACCCAGCTTCCTTTTGGTGAATTGTTTTGCAAATTGTAAGTATGACTTTTGGCATTTGGCCCCTGGTGGGAGGAGGAGGGAGGGAAAAAGGAAGAACTTCTTAATACCAAGACTTCAAACGTTATGCTTGGGCAAGATGGTACCTTCAGCGAAGGCTCAGGGTGAAGCAGATTCTCTGCTGAGGACTTGGTTGACGATAAGTCAGGGTCATCACTACTGCAAATAAGGCAGTGTCCACCTTATTTGGCTTTGGTGGGTGGGGGAAAGGGGCAGTGTGTGACCTTGGAGAGGCTGATGAAGCCAGGGGCTGCTAAGGGATCTGGGTAGACGTTCTTATGTCAGGTCTACTGTTAGGAAGTGTCTAAGTAAAACTGGGACTTTGGTAGACAAGGACCATCTCAAGACTTCAGCTGAAGCAGCTCTGCGGCTCTCTGGGTTGAAGTTTATGGACATGGTAGGGGTCATGGACATGCTTCACAGCCAGAGGCCGCTGGACTCAGACAGCCACTGTCCAACGCTGCAGCAGCCTAGGCTGGGCACTATAGGTAGACTTGATCTTGGCCTCGTCTGTCCAGTGGAAAGATGCAGGTGTGAGGTGTGGGGAGAAGATCAAACAAAATAACAAATGTGAAGATTCCTGGAAGGCTGAGGGGCTGTACAGATGTTAGGAAGCAAGGCGGTCTCAGAGTGGTTGTGTTGTATCATAGGTCCTAGGAGCCTAGAAGAAGAGAGGCAGTTGCTTGCATGTGGACTGCGTCCTCTCGGATTTCCAGCTCCTGAGGCAAGGGGATGAGAGGATGGGATGGGGGGAAGGCCACAGCCTGCACTTTCCCAGGGACAGAGGAAGAAAGGAGGAACCAGTCCTGCCGTCTCTCTGAGGTGTGCTGTGCTGGGAAGGATGAGGACAGAGCTTGGCGTTCACTGGCTGCCATCTTGAGCCAGGCTCAGATTTTTCTGGGCCTCTGTTTCCTCTTCAGGAGATACTACCTCTATTGACTCTCCACTCTAATGTCTAGTGATTGTCAAAGAACTTAAAACCTACCCGGGAAACATCCATAGGTTAATGCAAGAATGACACAAGAACTTGTCTAAATCTGCATTGGCGTCTGCAGGTCAGCCTTCATGGGATTTCAGACGAGAGAGGGGACTGATACCTGGTGGGCTCCTCCTTGGTCTACGGCCTTGGGACTCCACAACTAGAAGGGTAATATGCTCCTTGATAGATGAGGTGCAGGTGCCAAGAGAGCTGGGAAAGGGCTAGGAAACCACTTTCTCAGCTTTGGCCTCACATAAACAAACAAATACCCGACGGGAGGGCTGTGTTACATGAAGGCTAGCTGCAGAAGTATGGAGGTGCCAGAGGATACGCACCAACTTACAGCTGCCCAGTATCCCTGGGATCTTAGAAATGGCCCATTACCTTCATTTTGCAGGTAAGTAAACAGACCCAGGAAAGCAAAGGAATTTGCCTTACATTAAGGGCAAAATTGAAAGAGAACCCAGAGTTTTCACTCTTATTTGTGGAAACTGTCTGCTTGTAAAATGAGAGAATATTCTTCTCTTTTTCCCTCCCTATCCCCCTTCCTCAGCAGCACCCCCCGACACACATACACTTTTGTTCCTGTACTGTGAAGCGCCTGCCTGTCTCTGTTCGTGCAGGACCCGCATTCCATAGCTGAGTGGGAGGGTCAGGGCTGTATGTGCTCCACAGAAGGCTCAGGCAGCTGGTGTGCTGGGTAAGCCTGCCCTGTGCCCTCTTTCCAAAAGTTCTCTCTTATCCCTATTTTTTCTTTCACAAATACGTTGGTGGGGCAGCCCCCTGGCTCTGTGCCTTCTAGGCCTCCAGGAGGCCATGCCTTCCCCTACCCGCTTCCAGCACTGCACTCTCAGGGCTGCAAATATTAGGTCACCATTACAGGTGGCTGTGGAGTCCAACTTTGTCTCCCTTAGGGGACACTTGTACTTGGACAACCTTCACTCCACTCCCTAAAATCCTATTTATTCTGGCCCAGAGTCCTTTTCTTTAAGAACGTCGTCTTCCTTCCCTCCTTCCATAAGTATTGATGGAGTGTTCGGTCTGGGTCAGACATAGGGATACAGCTGTGCACAGGTTGTCAGTACAGGGTCCCCGTGGTGCCCTCCCAGAGTCCACAGTCTAGCTGAGGAGACAGATGAGTTAATAAGCAACCACCCTGGACTGTGACAGGTGCCTAGTGGAGGGACACTTCACCGACCCCTGGAAGACTGGAGACTTCTTGAGGGAGGTGCTGCGTGAAGCATGAGGAGGCGTTGGCAGAGGGAAGGATGCCAAGGGAACAGGAATGCGTTGCAGGCGGGAGCGGCCGTGGAGGAAGCTCGGTGTGGCTGGAATGTATTCAGGGGATGGCGAGAGATGTGGAAGCTGTAACACAGTTTTCCCTGCTGCATGCACTGTGCTTCTCCTCAAAGTCTGTGTCTCTTGGCCTTGGGCCCCCTCCTACAAACTTTCCCCTTTCTTCACCATGGGGATTCTAGTGTGTTCTTGAGCGGCAGAGTGGCGAGCTCTGGGTTCTAGCCTAGCTGCACTACTGATTGGTTGAGTGACCTTGGGAAAGTCACATCAATTTTCGGGCCTCAGTTTTCTTGTTTGTGGAATGGGGGAAGGGAAGGAGCCCACAGGTAAAAGCTGGAGTCTCTAGGGGCCTTTTTTAACTCTAAAATTTGAGCTCCACAGCACTTTGGTCTCCCCTGGAGGAGACAGGGAGCCTCCCCCATATGCCTATGATTAAGTGAGAGTTGTGTTGCCTACTGCTGGAAGAAATTCTCATAATCAGGACTGGATGCATAATTTGCAAGGCTAAGTGCAAAATGAAACATGGGGCCCCATAGCAGAGCCTTAAGCCAGGCCCGGGGCCCTGTGTGACCACACAGGTCATATGCCCATGGAGCCTCCCTGCTCATCATGACACCAGTGACTTTTCAGACTCCAGCTGGTGCAGAGAGGCATTTCGATCCCAGCCCATGAGAAGGACTTTCTTGCCTTAATGGCTAGGGTCCATGCGGAAGTGATGGCAGGCCCGGAGCCCAGCTCGTGCCCACCCCCATTGCCAGCACCTACTTTGGAAGCAAGGCTGAGTTTGCTGGTGCAGGTTCTTCTGTTTCTTGAGGAAAGACTGTGTTCTTAATTGGTGGGGAGCTTCAGGTTTCTAGAACAGACTAGTGACTGTTCCAGAGTTTGCAACTGAACCCAGGGCCCCCTGCCCTTGGGGACAGAGTGGCCAATCCACTTTTTGTTAGTCCTCCCTTCCC
Source organism: Equus quagga (assembly GCF_021613505.1). Taxonomy (NCBI): domain Eukaryota; kingdom Metazoa; phylum Chordata; class Mammalia; order Perissodactyla; family Equidae; genus Equus; species Equus quagga. The sequence continues at coordinate 49,438,329 of NC_060284.1, read as the reverse complement.
CCTCCATTCTGTCATAATGAGCCTCCTTCATGCCTCAAAACACTGACTCCATTCCCCGCTCATGGCATGCGTGTGGGATCTGGGGCCACGATAAAGGAGAAGGACTCCCGTGATCTTCCCTGGAGCCCCTGGTGCTTTAAGAAGCCCTCATTGTGGCCAGAGGGACTGAGTTGTCCTCACTTCGAGTTGCATAAGGGAGTGGGAGATTTTCTTCTGAATTCAGTTTTCAAAAATAGAATTTCCTTATTTTCGCAGGATAAAAACTCTGGGCATTACATTGTTTCAGGTTTTACATCTAATTTCCAGTCCTCTTAAAATCTTGGTAGCAAGGTTTTGCCTTCATAAAAGTCTTTTCCCTCTCTTCCTCTTACTCACTCACTCTCCATATAGTGCCAATGAATTCATTTTTCTCCCCTATACCCCCAGTGTTCCTTCTTTTTCCTGATTCTCATAATGATGATCCAACCTTTTAAGGTTCGTTGACACCTTGAAGAATTCTTTCTCCCTTTGTCATTCTTTCTGCCTCCCTGACTCCCTTCCCGCCCCATCTCAGCAATACAGTTTGTTTGTGTTTTGTCTGTCTATCCATCTATCCGTCTATCTGTCCGTCCATGTATGTCTCCACTTTATGTCAGGAACAGGGGACACAGAGCTGAAATGGTGAGTTCCTGCCCTCAAGGACATGACAGCATAGCAAAGGAAGCAGAATATATAATTACCCTGCAGTTAGATACGCACAAGGCAGAGAGGTGATAAAATGAGAAGCTTTGGAAAGTGAGTAAGGAGTTGAGAAGGATATGCTGGCAGGAGGGGTGGGCGAGCTCTCAGAAGAAGGAACACCCTCTATTGGCATGGGAGTATGTAAAAGCATGATATGTGCAGGAAGCTCCATGTCTTGGCCTGTTGTTGGAGCATCTGGTGACAGGGCAGTGGTTGGCGAGAATTCAGTCTGGAGAGGTAGACAGGGTCTAGATCTTGAGAGGCCTTTATATGTTGTCCTAAGGTACTCAAGGTTATCTTAAGAGTCTTGAGGCTCCACTGAATGGTTTTAAGAAAGGGAGTGACATAGTCAGATGTTATTTTGGATGGACAACTCTGGCAACACTGCTGAGAATGGATTTCATGGGCAACTCTGAGGCAGGGAGGCAAGGCCAGAGATGATGAAGATGAAGATGATAAAGATGAAGAAGATGAACCAGGCTATGTCCAGGGAGGGAGAGGACTCATTCAGGAGGTATTCTGGAGGTGAATCTGGTAGGACTGAATGACAGGCTGGAGGGAGAGTGGGGAGGTGGTCACATCCAGGTTTTTGACTTGAGAAAGTGGGTGCATGGGGGAGCTGTGACCCCACTCAAGCATTTCCTAAAGTATTGTCCATTCTGCCTAGCCTGGCCTCATCTGCCCCCTGCATCCCATTTTGTTAACACTCATAAATCAGGGCTTTATTTCTTGCCTAGATTCTGAAGTGTCCTCTTAATCTCTTCCAATCCATCCTACACACTGCTATCAAAGTCATCTTCCAGGGACAGCTGAACAAGGATCTTCAATGGTTTCCCATGCATATTGAATAATCTCTAAGTTCTTTAGCCTGACTATTAATATTTGTTGCTAGGGGGGCCATGGAGACAGGCTCTTTTCCCTGAAAGAGTCTAATTTTCCAGAGAAGGTGAGGCATATTACATGTGAAGTAGTTAAATGTCAAATGGTCTTTAGAAGGGGAATGGAATTCCTGCTCTGAGGGGAAACAAGAAGGAGGCAGAGTATCACCTAGAGGTGACCCAAGGTGACCCTGGTCTTTTCCCATCGTATCTTTCCGGGTGTGTCTTCCATTCTCCCCTGCACCTGTGCTCTCTGTCTGTCCACACTGGTCTCATAGTTGCCTGAAAATGACTCCTCTTTCCTTTGTGTCTTTGCAGACTCCATTGCCTCTGCCTGGAATATGTTCCCCCACATTTCTGCCTGTTGAGATCCTCCCCATCTTTCAATATCCAGCCCACATGCAAGGGATCCATTGAGTGCCCTACCCAGACTGGATCCTCCAGAAGCCCTTTGGCTTTTTTATGGCACTTAGCACATTTTACTGTGTACAGTACCTACCATGTCTCATATTTTATCTCCCCCACTGGACTGGGAGCAGAGATGGAAAACTGGAAGACTCAGGCCTGGGTCCAGCCTGCAGATGTGTTTTGTTAGTTTGCACTCCTTTTTTTTTTTTTTTAAACAAAATTAATTAATTAAAAAATTATATTCTACATCAAACATACAGAAAAGTACAGAATATGACATAATGTATACTTGGGACCTATTACCAAGAAAGAACAGATTGACTCTAATACCTCGCCGCCCACTTTTTAAGAAATAAAATATTACATATGCAATTTGAGCACTAACCCACACATCCTATTCTCAGAGCTGGTCTTCACACTGTTTTTAAAATTTAGGTCAAGAGATTTCATATAGGGGGCCAGCCCCATGGCCGAGTGGTTAAGTTCATGCAGTTGGCTTCAGTGGCCCGGGGTTTCGCTGGTTCCAATCCTGGGCGCAGACATGGCTCCACTTGTTAGGACATGTTGAGACAGCGTCCCACATGCCACAACTAGAAGGACCACCAACTAAAATATACAACTACATACTGGAGGGATGTGGGGAGAAAAAGCAGAAAAAAAAAAAAGAAGATTGGCAACAGTTGTTAGCTCAGGTGCCAATCTTTAAAAAAAAGATTTCATATAAAAATTGGGAAGTTTTTGCTTTCCTGGAATACTCAGAAGATCTGGTAACTGGGAGTGCATTTCAACATGAATCAGCATGGGCTCCATAGCCACTGCCTCCTGGAGGCAGAGTATATGCTCTCCAGCACACCACACTCCCCACCACTCCCTAAGGTCTCTTAGCCCCAGGCTGCTTCATTTATATATGTGTGTCTGGCTCCTGTAGGCATGTGAGTTTGCCATTTTCATAGAAACTCTTCGAAGTCAAAAAGCTTTTATAAGATTGGAACTGAACCACTAACTAGCTGAATAACCTTGAGCAAGTTGTTTATCTTTCTGCGCCTCCATTTCCTCATATGTCAAATGAGGATAATAAGAGTACCTACTTTAGAGTGTTGTTTGAGGATTATTATATAAAATGTTTAGAGCAATACCTGGCACATAATTCTGCTGCTAGAGGTCCACAATCTTTTATCTAAAACCCTTGAAGCTAGATGTGTTTTGGAACTCAAGTTTCTTTCGGATTTTAAAAAGGTAATAAGCATGTATATCATATATTACCTAACACCCCTAGCAGCATCTGGGCCAGCATCTCATAATTAAATATACAGAAATTTCTGCAGAAAAAAGCATGGATATTCACATAAAGTGTGACACAGACTTGAGTAGTTTCCTGTATGTGAGGGCGGGCCAAGCTACCTAGAGCAGGCAGGTGGCTGGGCACTTACCTGTGCTTTCATTCACTTGTTTACCGCATACTCTGCGCGCTCACACTTAACGGTTGGGCGGGTGGCAGGGCAGGTCCAGGTGGGGTGGCTTCCTTCTTCCCTCTGAGCCTCTGCCGCCCCCGTGCGGTGCTTCCCTTGCGGTGCACTCCGGGCTTGTGTGCACAGCCGGGACCTCCCCGTGCGGTCAGTTCTGTGTCCGGTGTTAGGATGGCCGGCTTTGTTGGTCAAAACATTTCGGACGCCTTTATGCTTAACTGAATAAGACCTCCAGCTGTCAAATCCTTCTCCTCTTTGTCTGGTCACGCCACTCCCCTTGCTCTTTGGCGACCGTATGCTTTCTCTTCCCTGTGAGATTTGCCCTGGTGGGTTCATAGGTATGGGGTTTCACTAGGCAAAAAGGCTTCTGAGGGGCCCTCGTCCGTCCCAGTCCCCACCCTCCTCCTTTCCTTCCTTCGCTATTGGCATAAACATACAAGGTGTGCACACCTGACAAGAGCTGGACAGGTGCTGACTTTTCTGTTTTGCTCAGTGGAGGAAGGAAGGAAGAAAGGAAGTGTTTCATTGCCCACCTTACTCCACCACCTGGGGCCACTCCACTCTGGTGCCTGGGTGCTGAGCCTCTGTCCCTTAGGGTTTTGAAGGTGATAGGAACCTGTTCATCTGGGCCAGAGTGTTTTTTCCCTTTCTCCTTAAGAGTGAATGCTTAAATGATCTCCATCGTGGTAATCAAATTCAACAGAATTCATAATCCGTTCCTGGGTAAGAAAGAGGCCATCTTGATGTGGGGTGTGTCTCCTGTCGTGACTGTGGTTCATAAAGACAGGCAGTACCCCTGTCTAGAGCGAGGCAGCTCCCACTTCCCCACCCTCAGACCCCACAGCCACCTCCTCACTTGCTTCAGGCCACACTTGTTGGCCCTGACAGTGTTTCTTTTGACTGTTGGTCCTCCATTCAGTTAATGACTGTGTCATCACTTAAGTCCCCAAATGTGTCTTGATTGGTCTCCTCTCCTTAGGGGAACTGAGAAAGACAAGCGGACCAGTCATTAAGGGGAATGTGGAACAAAAGGAGAGGCTCCGGAGGTAAAAGGATAAAGGAAGAGAGATGCAGTGCGAGGGAGAGATGGGGAGGAGGAGGAAGGGGAGGAGGAGGAAAGAGAGGAGAAGGAGTTAAATCTGGAGATGTGGAGGAGTAGACTCTACTTTTTGGACTGAGTAGGAGATAAATTTTCAGAGGAATTCACACCTGTTCCCTTTACTTTCCCAGGAATCCACGGTGTGGCTTCATTGTGTGATTTGAAAAGTTGAAATACGGGCTTATGAATTGCTGGAGTGGCCAACACACATATATCCAGGTGTGTCCTAGAGACCTTCAAGGACACTGGCATTGGCGGTGGAGGCTGGTTGTATCTCTTCTTCTCCCTCCCCTGCCCAGGCATCTGGCAAGGGCATGCAAACCCTCCTAGACGCCACTCAGGGGTTCTTCTGCATTCTAGGGGGTCTCTTGCACAGGACTGGACAAGAAGTAGGTGACCCAAGGGAACTGTGCTCTCCAAGGATCGCCCCCCCCCCCAGCTTCATTGCACTGCTGACAAACCCAGCCACCCTCCAGCACCCCACTCATTTTGCTGTAAATTTTAGGCAGTTCAGGCTTCATGATTCTGTAGAAATTTAAGGGTTTTCAAGTCAGTCTTTCTGGTTTAAACAGCCTGGTCACTTACCAGTTAGTGCGACCGTGAATGTTTCCTTACTGATGGAATAGTAGTCCCTACCTCACAGGTTGCTGGTGTGGGTTAAATGAGGTGAATGTGTCAGTTATCTAGTGCATGCCCTAGACATAGTAGGTGTTTAGTTGATCTTAGTGTCCTCCTTCTGGACTTTCTGCCCACCCCAGTTCCATGCTGCTTTTCTAAATAGAAGATGGTGATACCTGGAAATGGAGGGCAAAGGAGGAAGGTATGTAGTCACATAAACCACAGCTTCCTCCAGATTAGGCAGTTAGTCAGTAAAACATTTATTATTCTTTTCATTGAGCTGTCTGAAGTAATAGGAATTTTTAAAAGATAGGAAATGCTTTTGCATTTAACAAAGGAACGGGAACTAACAGGCAAAACTCTAAGTTAAAAGAGGCCTGAAGAGCTCAGAATCAGCAACTAAGACTTTGGTGCCAACAGCTGCAGCAAATCATCTTGTCTGTCCTCTGGAAGGTGGGTAGGGCAGAAGATTCTGGCTGCGCGAGTGACTGGGAAAGTTTCTAGTGGCAAGAGGAAGACGATAACGTGGGCATCTTGTGAAAGAGAGGCAGTAGGATCTGGGCTCGTGCTCATGGTATTTGCTGTTTGAAGACGGAAGGGGAGAGTCTAGCAGACATCTCCTAACATCCGCATCCATGTCACCTGTAGATCAGAGAGTCTTTGTTTTCAGGGCCTCCTGGTGCGGTTCTACCAGGGCGTCGATCCACTCAGTGGTTCTCTTCTTGGCTTCCTCCCAGCTGAAGAGCGGCTCATATCCCATATCTCGCTGAGCTTTCTTATAGGAGAAGGTAAAAACACTGTTTTGCCATGTCACTAGGTGGCGGTCGAAGGGAGGTCGATATTTGTAAATTGGACTGAGCAGGAAGCTCACTATTTCCAGCAGGAAGGCAAGCCAGTACTTCAGAAATATGGGAAGTCTCATTCTGGAATCAAGGCAGAAGCCCCACTTTTTGCTCAAAGTGTAAGTTAAGTCATCATAGCTTTGGGGAGGTGTGTCATCTGAGATGTAGTAGAACTGTCCTTGGATGCTTGGGGCCTTCTTGGGGTCCCTCAGGGCCCTCAAGGCCATAATGTGGGCCCAGGCTATGTTGCCAACATAGACTGGGTTGGCTCTGGAGAACTTGCAGTTGTGTGTCAGGATGCCATTGTTGTTCAGGCCCTCATGCATAAGGTAATAAAGGGTTGGGCTTCCTTCCCCATAGATAAACATGGGCCTTAAGGCACAAGTGTATAAGGTGCCACCATTTTTAAGAGGCAACCCATTAGCTGCCAGCACAGCCTTCTCAGCAAGCTTTTTGCTGTATGGGTATGGAGAGGACCATTTTGTTTCGAGATGTGCTTCTTCATGGCCATTCTGGATGATCTCCCTGTAGGAGTTGGGCCCAGCCACCGCTACGGAGCTGGTGTAGATGAAGATTGGCACGCTAGCCTGGGAACAGGCCTCCAATAGGAGCTGGGTACCTGCCCAGGGGAGCACACCGTCAGTATCAGGAAATAACCCAAAAGGCCAACCATGCCCACAGACCTTGTCTTCCCCCACTATCCCTGCAAGTGAGGTGGTTATTGCAGATCAGGATGCATTCTGGCTGAGATCTGACTGTGCTATAGCCATAGGAAAAATGCAAAAATGGAAAGAGACTGACATTTGGGTTCTTGAGAGCAAGAATTTCTAGACTTTTGGATGGACTCATGGACCTGTGTGTATACTTGTAATTTTGGAAAAAGACATAGGATTGCCACTTTATATTTTGCCATGTAAGGACATTAAAAAATTATCATTTATCATCCCTACCAGCTCATTAAAGAAAGATTATTTTAAATAAAAAACTTAGGAGGCCATACTCTCAGAATAAGGACAGTCCTAGTCCTTAGATAAAAGAGGACAGTTGAATGACTCATATCATACACACACACACACACACACACAGAGTTGTATATAGGTTATACACTCTTAAATGTACATTGAATTGTTTGTATTTTTCTCTTTTTTTGAGGACCAATAAAACTTTGTCACAAGGACCTTGTTTGAGAGTCACTGAGCAAATGATTGGTGAGTTATGGGGAGAAGTTGGAGATCCAGACTCCATTCCTGATTGTATGTTCTCTACAAAGCGCACTCCTAATTCTGGCTGTGACTCCATGTACTCAGGTATGAAAAGTAGTGGGGACAAACCTTCCTCTTACTTAGCATTCCAGAGCCCTGCCCTGGCCTTGTGTGTTGAGAGAACCGGGCAGAGGAATGCGCCCTCTGGTGGTAATACCTTCGCTGGCTAGGACTTTAGCTCACAGAGGTAATGCAGAGTGCTTTCCCTACAAGAAAGGAGTTTCCTGTGCAAAGCTTCATTACTATTTTTTATTTCTTGTATTTCTTAATCCCTTTTAAGATCTTTGTGAAATTTATTTTCAGGAGAGACAGCCTCATGGTTTTTTTGTTTATTTTTTATTAAATCTAGAGGCAGAGAAAATTTGGAGCTAATTTGCCTGCAGAGGGGAAAATGACCATCGTTGTGAAGAATTTTCTAAACCTGAGAGTGATACTGGTTTTAGTCAACTGATGCTGCTAACACTTCTTAGGGTTTTCAAATTCACTGCTGTTGGGAGCTTTGGACAGTAGGAATAATGAGAGAGGAACTAAAAACTAAAAACTGGTTAATCTTAGCGCCCTTCTGGCAGTGTTAGCATGGCTCAGTAGACACCAGAAAGGGCCTTTTTTTCTTCTTCTTCTTTTCCCCAAAGCCCCCCAGTACATAGTTGTAGGTCCTTCTGGCTGTGCTATATGGGATGCCGCCTCAGCGTGGCCTGATGAGCAGTGCCATGTCTGCCCCCAGGATCGGAACTGGTGAAACCCTGGGCTGCCGAAGCAGAGCGTGCGAACTCAACTACTCAGCCACAGTGCCGGCCCCAAAAAGGGCCTTTTTTGAGATTGTGTTATTTTAGGCTGGAAACCCAAAAACAATGAGCTGCTTTAGAAAAGGAGTCTCTGAGTAGACTAACTTTGTAGAGCAGGGCAGGAAGACAGATGGGCTTGGGGGTTGGGGTCCTGTGGTACTGGGGAGACTGGCCTCCAGGGATCGGAGTGATGAGATTACATGGCAAGCTAATAAACGATTTAAGCTAATCCCTTGAGTGAATGTGTCTAGATTTAAAGTAGATTGGAAAGCCTCAATTCAGAAAGAGCCGCCAGGCATTTATGGGATGAGGATCTAAGGAGGGTGTACTCTGGGCACCTGGCCAGGAACTACTCTTTAATAGTAGACCCACTGTGGAGCTGAAGAAATGGTATTATGGTTAATGGGAAACTATTATTGTTAAGAGAGTATTATGAGAAGGAAAGTGCTGGATAATTCTGTACTGCCAGACCACTGTGAACCAGCTTTGAGAGGAATCCTCGAGAGGCATCCTTCTTTCAGGTGAGCAGGAAGGCTCTAGATGCTCTCATTACCCTTGGCGATCCTGTCTAGGGAGTCCTGCCTGAAGGAAACGGGCCCAGAGCTGTGGCTCATCACTTGTAACTGACTTGGGGGCACCTCATATCACAGAGCTCTTAGTTCTTGGCCTTACTGTGTGACAACCACCTTAGAGTCACACAGAAGGGCTAAAATGACGGCTAAGGAGGCACCTGTAAGGTCTGCTTCCAACCCAGGAGAGGCAGGAGGTGGTTGGATGTCAAGAGTTTGAGGTTGGAATTTAGTCAATGCTTGACTGGAGTCACAGTAGAAAGAGCTTCCATGACCTTTGGAGTCCACAGGGGTGGGTTTAGATTCCAGCTCTCCCTCTTCTACCCCTGGGACCTTGATCAAGTTGCTTCGCCCTTCTTAGCCCTAGTCTCCCCGTTTAAAACACTGAGGATGGCAGCCTTGAATCTCTTAGTTTGTACTGCTAAGCAAAAGCACTTGGTGCAGAGCTCAGCAGGTGTTCAGTGATAGGGGTTTCTCCCCCTTCCTTATCCTGTTTCCCATCCTCTTTTGCCCACCTCACTCCATCTGCTCTCCAGGATACTGTACCTTCCACATTGACATTCATGGTGACCTGTGGGTTAAAGAGGTTCGTGACGTCGATGATAGAGGCGGTGTGAATGACAGCTGAGGCGCCCTGGCAAGCTCTCTTCAGGAACTGCTCATCCAGAATGTCTCCCTCCAGCACGGTCAGCTTGACCTTGCTCTGGAGTTCTGTGTGAACATGAGTCAGGTCATTGGAAGGCTTTCTGGATCTGAAAGTTTCCTGATAAAGGTGGCATTTTACCCAGGTCTCTAAGGAGAGGCAGGCTTGGGGAAGGTTGGGCATGGGGACACATTCCATGAAGGGAACAGGTAAACAAAGATACAGAAATCGGAATGCACAGCATTTTTAGGGGAAGAGCAAACATCTGCTTCCACCCCATCTCATTCCAAAAACAGAATTGGAGCAGTGAGGAGTCAAGTGAGCATGGAACACAAAACAGTTAAAGAGACTCATGGGAAGTTCATAAAATTCATTAAGGAGAGTAGGGTGATTGTGGAGAGTGGATATAAGAGGAAAGAATTTGAATTTGATTCTATAGTGAATGAGGAATCGTGTATGGGTTTGGAATAAGCCTGGCCGCAGTATATAAAATGGATTTGTGTGGGGGATATAATAGAAAGCAAGGAGATTAATCAGAATGCCTGTGCCAAAGTTCAGACGAGGAGGACCAGAACCAAGGTTTCCGCAGTGGAAGCAGAGAAGGGGAGAGATACACAAGGTTCGACTTTTCAGACCTTCCCTTGACAGGTCCTGGTTCTTATTGGAGGTGGGCTGAGAGGACACAGAAGAGTCACTGTCAGCCCGAGTTTTTCACTTGGGTGATCAGGAGGATAGTGGAGCCATTAACAGGGAATTTAGAATGGGGCCAAATGATGGATTTAACTGAAAAACTCTGATTAGAAATAATCAAAAGCAGATATCAGCGCTGAAAATGAGTCAGCCACCTAGGACCTGACATTCTGGCCATGTAGCCAAGGGCAGCGGATACAGCCTCAGGGTCTTCGGCTCCTTTGAAGTCCATGGGAAGTGGCACTGCCTGTAAATTCATCACCTCAGATTAGCTCATGGAATAAAAGCTGTGCTATGTGCAGTTTGGATAAACACCCTACACTTATTTTGTGCTTTGTACTTTGTGCTCAACCTTCATGGATTTCTGATTTCCTTTCATGGTATCTCGTGAGATGGGTATTCTGATTTCCATTTTACAGGCAAGGAAACTGAGGCTCAGAGAAGTTAAGGGGCAGATCTAAGTCACATTTCTAGCGTAGATTCAGGCCTGCGCCTGCCTTCAAGCCTTGCTCACACTCCCCTGTCACCCAGATGCAGGACTGGCACTCTTCTGAGGCAGAGGAAGAATAAGTCAACTCAACCGAAATTGGCAATGGAGGCCAGAGAACAGTGAGAGGGGAACTCAGAGTGAAAAATTCAAGGCTGGAGAATTTCCTTCCTGGGTTACAACTTGGAAGAACCATCTGCTCTCCTTAAGCCTCTGCCAAGTTTGCTCTGCCCCCAGTCTCTTCCTGCTGTCAGACAACTCCAAGAAGGCCCTGAAGTGGGAGAAAGGCAGGGGAGAAGCAGCTGGGAATCAGCAGGAGAGTAGAATTTTCTCTGATTGTGTCTGCCCTCCTCCCTCTCTTCCTTTGCCTCTCCTTTGCTGCTAACTTCAGACAGAATGGCTCAAAGGAATTGATATGTCCAGAGGGGAGAAGTCCAAAGCCAAGAAAAGGACTTACTCCATTCGTCTGCAGGGATGCAGAGAAACCAGCAGGGGGCACTATGGATGCCTCAGTGGTGGAGCCACACTCTCTCCTTCTCCTAAGGCTCTGTGGACTTGGCAAGTGTTTTGCCTATCCTGAATATGCAGGTGCTTATGTGATGTGGGTTGGAGGGAGGTCCAGAGAGAAGCTTCTAGACAAACTAGTAGTTAAGAGGACAGATGCTGCAGCTAGACTGCCTGGGTTCAAATCCAGCTTTGCCATTTTCCAGCTGTGGGACCTCGAACAAGTGAATTAGCTTCTGCAAGGGTAGGTCCCTCGCCCCTTCCACCGTGTGAGGACGCAGCGTGAAGGTGCAGGCTATGAATCAGGAAGAGCACTTTCAGCAGCCCATGACCCTGCCTTGAATTTGGACTTCCAGACTCCAGAACAGTGAGAAATGAATTTCCGATGTCTTTAGGCTACCTGGCCTGTGGTATTTTGTTATAGCAGCCTGAATGAACTAAGACAGCCTCTTAGAGCCTGTATTTTCATCTTTAAAGAAAGGAGGATAATGTCACCTGTCCCATAGGGTTGTTATGCGGAGCAAATGAGGCAGCACGTGTAAAACACTTAGCACAGTGCTAGGCACAGAAAGAACGCTGTCAGGATTCTCTATGATGTTCTTTACAGAGGGTTCTGCCCTTCCATGACATCGCCTGACTTGTCACATTGGGGAACTGTTCCTGTAGGTTGAGCATTTCCCTTTCTGGGCGTCAGCTGTCAGATTGCAAATATGGCTGGAAGGGAAGGATTGAAAGAGTTGATGCTGATCATTTGTGAATTTGTTTATCAGAGACACTCTTGAAGCAGAGGCTAGAGAAAATAGGATGTTTGAAGAGGTCAGAGAAGAGGAAAAAAGAGCAGAGCAATGGAGGAGGTCCAGAGAGCAGGTGGGGGCCTTCTGTGTGGGGAGGGGGGGACTTCTGGGCAGCCATGGCTTGCCTGTAGATACCCAGTCCACCAGGGCTGAGGAGGGGGACAGGGAATTGGTTTGGAGGCACACAGGGGAGAAATGGGAGAGACTGAAGATTCACTTTGCCAAGAGTCAGCCCTAGGGCCATGGGATCAGGGCCTCTGTGAGGGGGCTGTGTTCTGGGCTCTGCTACCCATTAATCGGAGGGCCTCGGCAAGTCACTTTACCTATGTGGATCCCGATTGCCTCATGTCCCAGTGGGTGGAACCCCTTTCCTACCTTCCTCACAGGGTTATTTTGAGGATCTGGGGGTGAAACAAGTTGGAAAATACACCATCAATCCAGCTTTTGCATTTGCACTGGGGCAGCAATCTGGGAAAAGCACAATGAGCTGCTACAGTAAATTCCGCAGTCACTTTCCTTTTGGTGATGAGGAGCAGAGACAAATGGTAAAAAGAGATGTACAGGGACTCCACTTGAGGCATGTACCCGCTCATGCTGCCTCTCTCGGTCTCTGGCTCCTGCCCTGTACACTCATGCACCCTCTCCAGTTTCCCCTCCCTCTGTCTCATTCTCTCCCTCTCTCTTCCTCTAATGCTTTCTTTCTCACTCTTTCTGTCTCCGATTTTCTCTTTCCCTCTAATTCTCTCTCTTATTTTTTCTCACTATCTCTGATTCTCTCTCTCTCGCACACACACACACACACACACGTTCAGCTTCACCTTCACTTCGTTTTGTTTCACCTTCACTGGAGATGCTAACTGAAGCCGTGAAAAGACCAAGACCATCAAGAGCAGCGGGGACCTGCTGGTGGGGTCTCCAGGCTAATGGCATTTGCTTGCCCTTTGCAAATGTTGCACAGTAATTGCCAAGTCAAAAATCTTCTGAACATTAAAGAGTTGTTGACAAAGGAGAGAACCTATATGTGATTTTCTAGATGAGAACAAAAGAGACCTATAGGCTGAAGTAGCTGGCCTATGGTCACCCTCTCTAGTTCTGGATCAGGGCCAGAATCTAATCTCCTGACACCTACTCAGTGTCTTTTATACCCACCATCTGTGATTTCCTGTCTGATGACTTTGGACATGGGATTAGCTTTGATTTGGCTACAACTTTCTCTAATCCCCTAGACAAGAACCACCCCCACCCCATCACAACCACACCTATGCAGGGTTTAAGATGGAGCCACACACCCATGACTCGAGTTCACTTACTGGAAAATTCTTCCCGCAATTCCGGTCTGAAGACTTTGTCCAGTGCTCTGATCTCCTGTACCTCCTTCTCCTCCACCAGCAAGCGGACAATCCTCTGACCCAGAAAGCCTCCTGCTCCCGTCACAAGGCAGCTCCACCCAGCCATGGGTAAACCTGAGTAACAAGAAATGCTCGCCAGGAACCAGAAAACGCAGGCGAGCAGATTGGATTAGAGAGTGACCCTGGAGAGAGCTAAAAAGAGAGATCAAGTAGTTCAGGCTCACAAAAACTCATTTTGTTCCCTTCGCTGCATTTTTGCAAAAATCCCATGTCACTGCCCCGGAGCAGAAGCTCTAACCTGTTAGAGTGCCAAAAGCCAGATGAAAGAGCCTGGGTTCTGGTCTCCTTATCTCCCAAAGGCAGAACTGGAGCTTTATGTATTGTCCTTCTGACTCAGCCTCTTCACCTCCACCCTCGCTCCTCCTCCAGCATTCCTCCCCCCAAGAAAAATGGTAAGCTTTAGCTTATATCTCTCATTCTTCTGAGGCACGGGACAAGAAAGTGAGCTTCAAGGTCACAGTGTGAATAAAGACTCTTGGTTCTAGCCTCTATAGGACACCAGGCAGTTGGTGCTAGCTGTCTGGGATCCACAATCTGTGAACTTAAACTAGACCAGGAGAAATCTCCCAATGCAATGTGAATTTTCGCCTTGTGCAGTAAATACATCTGGGGGGAAAATCCACTTTAGCCCGTTGTCTCCTCTCTCAGAGTCGTTTGAAACATTGCTGCCATCTTGCAAAGTTTAGAAATTGATAATGGTGGCAGCTCGAGTTATTAAGATTTTTAGGAAGTGACTATCTTACCAACCCAATGTATCCAGAACCTCAGTTCCCGTTTCCCCCTGGAGAACTCTGGGTTCCTTCAGGGAAGCTGTCTAGTGATAACCACCTAGTTCTATGGCCTGAATAATGAGAGTAGGGATCTGTAGTTGTGGGCCACAGTGGCTCTTGTTATAGGCCTTTGTGTTCACCCCATGTTTTGGTTGCAAATCTACTCGCAGCAGATGCCTGAACTGAAGAGGCTGTGGATGCTTCTGAAGCCTATGCCCCAGAGGTGCCCAGACACCACCGCTATAAGTTCCTCAAGACACTGTCTTTCCTCCACTTTTAAAAATTGAATTGTAATTTACAAGCATTAAGATGTCCAGATCTTAAATGTTTAGTTCAATGGACCTTAGCAATTATGCCACCCATTTAACCACCACCCAAAACAAGATATAGAACATTTTCTTCACTCCAGAAAGTTCTTTCCTGCCCCCTGTCAGTTTCCACCCCTGCCCCACAATCTGCCGTGGAAGCAACTACTTTCTGATTTTTATTCCCGTAGATATTCTCCTAATTTTTTCTTCTAAAGTCTTTATGGTTCTGGATGTGTATTTAAATATAGAATCCATCTGAAATTGTTATGTGCATGGGGTACAGAAAAACTCACTGTTATATTTCTCTATTGTCTATTTTCTATTTCATTAGTTTTTTAAAATTGTTTGCTTCCTTTCATTTACTTTGGGTTTAATTTACTCTTCTTTTTCAACGTTCTTATGGTCAAATCTTAGATAATTGATTTTGTGCTTTTCCTCTTTTCAACTACACCCATTTAAAGCTGTAAATTTCCCTCTAAGCACTGTGTCAGCTATAGCCAATAATTTTGATGTATTGGATTTTTATCATCATTCAGGTAAAAATATTTTTCCTAACTTTCCTTGTTATTTCATCTTTGATATGAGTTATTCAGAAGTATGCTGTTTAATTTCTAAAATTGGAGATTTTCTAGATATCTTATTGTTATCGATTTCTAATTTAGTACTGTTGTGGTCAGAGTATATACTCTATATGATTCTGATTCTTAGATATTTATTGAGACTTGTTTTGTGGTCCAGCATATGGTCTATCTTGCTGAAAATGCCTCATGCACTTGAAAACAACGTTTTCTGCAGTTGTTGGGAGTCAGTGCTCTACAAAGATTGGGTTTGACAGCCTACTGTGTCTCTCCCACTCCCCATGTTGTGGACATTCTCCACTTCCCATTTGGGACCTGACTCCCAATGCCTCAAACACACTTGCTTAGGAAAGGTTGACCTTGGTCACCGAGTTGTAGCAGCTTGTTCTCTGAAGCTATCAGCACTACCTACAGGCCTTTGGTCTTGCTGAGACCTGTGGAGCCCTATCCGAGGCTACTGTGGATGAAAATAATCCATAACCAATCTATAAATGAAAATTTGGGCGAGTTTTTTCTGAGCTTAAATCTGAGGATTATAACCCGGGAGAGTCTTTCCACAAAGGAACAGAGCACTCCAAAGAAGTGGGGGTATACAGGATGGTTATATACCCTCAAAGAGTATGTTTCACATACGATTGAAATGTCCCTTTTACAATAGTCACGAGGCTGCTCTGTCAGCACAGCGATTGATGGAAACAGCAGGTAGGTCTGCTGCCTCGGTGAACACAGCAGGGTGGCAGTCTGTTGTCTCCAGCTGAGTGGTCACAGGTGAGCGCCGCAATCGGTTCCCAGCCTAAAGAAAGATGCTTAATCTTTAAGGAGACGCCAACGTTGGGAGGGGGAGAGAAGTTGCAGCTTTATCTCAAGGGCCTTTGCTCTTGCCATAGGGAATCTCTAAAGCAGATATACAATGCATGCTCAACGGCCTCGGTCAGGCCCTTTTGGAAAGACAAGGTCAGGCCGAATTACGTTTACACCAAATGGCTTCCTCACATACTCCAATATATCCTATTACTTGCCATTTTTATCTGTCAATACACTTAAAATAAGTGAATTTTATGGCATGTAAGTGATATCTCAGTAAAACTGTTTAGAAATAAAAGAAAGGTGATATTGTGGCCCCCATCAGCCTTGCCCTTTCTTTTATTTCTCACTTTCCATAGAGTTTATATTTAGCAGCTTCACTCAGAGACTCTGAACTCCTATCCTAGCGGCTTTTTAACTGAAGGCAATTCCCACTCCCAGCAGCTGGGGGAATGAGTACTCCAGTCCTGAAAGGGCTGGGGGATGTGTGTGGCTCACGTAGAGCATCACTATAGCAGGCAAAGCTCTACGATGCACCTTGGTAGTGACAAATAAAAATGGCAAGTAATAGGATATATTGGAGTATGTGAGGAAGCCACTTTGTGTAAACCTAATTTGGCCTGACCTCGTCTTTCCAAAAGGGCCTGACCGAGGCCGTTGAGCATGCATTGTATATCTGCTTTAGAGATTCCCTACGGCAAGAGCAAAGGCCCTTGAGATAAAGCTGCAACTTCTCTCCCCCTCCCAACGTTGGCGTCTCCTTAAAGATTAAGCATCTTTCTTTAGGCTGGGAACCGATTGCGGCGCTCACCTGTGACCACTCAGCTGGAGACAACAGACTGCCACCCTGCTGTGTTCACCGAGGCAGCAGACCTACCTGCTGTTTCCATCAATCGCTGTGCTGACAGAGCAGCCTCGTGACTATTGTAAAAGGGACATTTCAATCGTATGTGAAACATACTCTTTGAGGGTATATAACCATCCTGTATACCCCCACTTCTTTGGAGTGCTCTGTTCCTTTGTGGAAAGACTCTCCCGGGTTATAATCCTCAGATTTAAGCTCAGAATAAACTCGCCCAAATTTTCATTTATAGATTGGTTATGGATTATTTTTGTTGACAGTATAATTCAACTATTTTAAGTAAAATTATGGACTTGTGTAACCATCACCACAATCCTGTTTTGGAACATTTCTATCACCCCCAAAAGATCTCTCCTGCCCATTAGCAGCCGCTCCTCATTCCCACTCCCAAGCTCTAGGCAACCTCTAGTTGACCATCTGACTCTGTAGATTTGCCTTTTCTTGATGTCATATAAATGGAGTCACACAACATATGGTCTTTTGCATCTGGCTTCTTTTATTTAGCATAATATACCTTTGAGGTTCATCTATGTTGTAGCATGTATCAGTATTTCACTCCTTTTAGGTGCTGAATACTATTCCATTGTCTGAATATATCATATTTTGTTTATTCATTCAGCAATTCATGGGTAGTTGAGTGTTTCTATTTTTGGGACTATTATGGATAAAGCTGGTATGAATATTCATATGCAAGTGTTTGTGTGGACATATGTTTTCATTTCTCTTGGGTATAGAGCTAGGAGAAAAATTGCTGGGTCACATGGTAAATTTCTCTTTGACTTAAGAAGCTGCCGAACACTTCCAAAGTGGCTGTGTTTTCCACCAGTAACGAGTGAATGTTTCAGTTTTTCAACATTGTTCTTCACATCCTCCACTTGCTATTGTCCATCGTTTTATTATAGCCATTCTAGTGGGTAAGAGGTGGTGTCTCACTGTAGTTTTGATTTGAATTTCCCTAATGGACTAATGATGCTGAACATCTTTTCAAATGCTTATTGGACATTCCTATACCTATATCTTTTAGGTGAAGTGTCTTTACAAATCTTTTCCCCATTTTTAAATCATTATTTATCTTACTGTTGAATTGTCAGAGTACTTTATATTCTGGATTCGAGTGGCTTTAACAGATGTATGATTTGAAAATATTTTTTCCCAGTCTGTGGCTTATCTTTCCATTTTCTTAATAACGTCTTTTAAGCACAAACATTTTTAATTTTGATGGAGTCTGAGGTTTTCAATTTTTTTTCATCTAGCATTTCTGTTTTTGTCTAACCCAAAGTTGTGAAGATTTTCACCTGTGTTTTCTTCTAAGAGCTGTATAATTTTGGCACTTACATTTAGGTCTATGATCCATTTTGAGGGAATTTTTGCATGTGGTGTGAGTTAATGGTCTAAATTTATACAGTCAATTGATTTTGACAAAGGTGCCAAGTAAATTCAGTGGGAGAAAAGGATAATCTTTCAAACAAATGGTGCTGTAACAATTGGATTGTCTACGTGCTCAGGGAAGGTCAGGGCGTGTTATGTCAGGCAGAACTCATCTGGGTCACTGCCAGTTGGCATCAGAGTTTGGGAAGAATTGCTCCATACGATACAGCATGTTAAATAAGATGCTGTTAGGAAATCACACAAAGGCCAAGGGTTGGCCAAAAAATAGAAAGTGTGATTTTCCCATCCTTCCATCCTCCACCGATGCATAAGTAGTCGGGAAATTGCTGGGCCCAAAGTGTGTGTCTGCATTCCAGTATAGGGACACGAGCCTCCTTTATTCTATTTTTGTATCATGTAAGCACAAGAAAGCAGCTTTATCAATGGAGGAGCTCACATGCTGTTGGTGCCAGACAGTCTGGATTTGGAGTGCCAGCTGTCTAGAAGAGTTGTATGGGAAAGTCAGTTGCCCAGCACCTGGAGTCTGTGGGGCTCATGGGAAGTGTTTCCCTCCCTTTGGGGGAGAAAGCCACTGATTCCACAGGGAGCTATTCAGGGTATAGTCCCTCATCCTGAAGAGAAGGGATCCCCCTTCTTGGCTACCTTGTTAAACTCTTGGGTCACTTTAGGACGATTATGCTTCTTGTGCCACAGTCCTAGAGAGGTAGATTTGGGAAACAGAAGTATACAATAATTTTTAAATTCTATAGGGAGAGAGTATTCTATAGGGAGAGAGTATTCGGGAATAAAAGAAAAGCCTTGGGACTGAATACTGGGACAAACATAACAACATTTAGAGGTTGCACCGAGGAGGAGGAGCCAGCTAAGGAGACTGAGCAGGAGTGGTGTGAGGCAGGTGGAGAGTATGGCATTATGAAAGTCAAGCGGAGAAAGTATTTCAAGAAGGAAGATGTGGTCAGCTGTGTTGGGTGTTGCTGAGGCATCAAATGCAATGAAGAAAATAGTTGACCACAGGTTTGGGCAACATCAAGTTCATAAATAACTTGGTAAGAGCGATTTCCATGGAAAGTTGGGTTGCAAGTCCAACTGGAATGCATCGAGGAACAGATGAAAAGAAGTGAAGAGTGACTACAAAAAAACCTGTCCAAGAAGTTGTGCCATGAAATCTCAATAAAAAGATGTGAAAGCCAGTGGGGTCAAGAGTTTGTTGTTGTGGTCATTATATTGTCTTATTTATTATTATTACTTATCTAGGTAGCATTGGCTTATAACATTATATAAATTTCAGGTTTACATCAGTATATTTCGATTTCTGTGTAGACTACATCGTGTTCACCACCCAAAGACTAATTATCATTTGTCATTGTACACATGTGCCCTTTTACTCTTTTTGCCCTCCTCCTTCCCCCCCTTCCCCTCTGGTAACTGCTAATCTACTCTCTATGTCTATGTGTTTGTGTTTGTTGTTTGCTTTTTTTAATTTTCCACATATGAGTGAAATCATATGGCATTTGTGTTTCTTCATCTGACTTACGTCGCTTAGCATAATACCCCAACAGGTCCGTCCATGTTGTTGCAAATGGGACGATTTTGTCTTTTTTATAGCTGAGTAGTATTCCACTGTGTATGTGTGTATATATATATATACCACTTCTTCTTTATCCATTCATCTGTTGATGGGCACTTGGGTTGCTTCTACATCTTGGCTATTGTGAATGATGTTGTGATGAACACAGGGATATATAAATCTCTTTGAATTGTTGATTTCATCTTTGGATAAAATGCCCAGTAGTGGGATAGCTGAATCATATGGTATTTCTATTTTTAATTTTTTGAGAAATCTCTATACTGTTTTCCATAGTGGCTGCACCAGTTTGCTTTCCCATCAACAGAGTATGAGAGTTCCCTTTTCTCCACATCCTGTCCAACCCTTGTTATTTCTTGTCTTGTTAATTCTAGCTATTCAGACAGGTGTAAGGTGATATCTCACTGTAGTTTTGATTTGCATTTCCCTAATAATTAGTGATGTTGAACATTTTTTCATGTGCTTGTTGGCCATCTGTATATCTTCTTTGGAAAAATGTCTGTTCATATCTTCTGCCCATTTTTTGATCTGGTTGTTTGTGTGTTTTTGTTGTTGAGTTGTATGAGTTCTTTATATATTTGGATATTAACCTCTTATAGGACATATGATTTACAAGTATCTTCTCCCAATCACCAAGTTGTCTTTTCGTTTTGTTGATGGCTTTCTTTGCCTTGCAGAAGTTTTTAGTTTGGTATAGTCCCATTGGTTTATTTTTTCTTTTGTTTCCCTTGCCTGGGGAGACATGGTATTCAAAAAGATACTACTAAGAACTGATGTTGAAGAGCATACTGCTTATATTTTCTTCTCGGAGTTTTATGATTTCAGGTCTTACATTCAAGTCTTTAATCCATTTTGAGTTAATTTTTGTGTATGGTGTAAGATATTGGTTTACTTTCATTCTTTTGCTTGTGGCTGTCCGGTTTTTCTGATACCATTTATTGGAGAGACTTTCCTTTCTCCCTTGCTGAAAATTAACTGTCCATAGATGTGTGGGTTTATTTCTGGGCTCTCGATTCTGTTCCATTGATGTGTGTATCTGTTTTTCTGTCAGCATCATGCTGTTTTGGTTACTATAGCTTGGTGTATAATTTGAAGTCAGAGAGTGTGATACCTCAACTTTGTTCATTTTTCTCAGGATTGTTTTGGCTATTCAGGGTCTTTTGTTGTTCCACGTAAATTTTAGGATTCTTTGTTCTATTTCCATGAAAAAAGTCATTGGGATTTTGTTAGAGACTGCATTGAATCTGATGGGATAAATGAAAAGCAATAAGAAAAGTTAATTGTGAGGAAGCCATGTTGGTTTAAAACTGATTTGACTTGGCCTTGCTTTTCCAGAATGGCCTGACGTGGTCTTTCAAGCATGCAATGTACATCTGCTTTAAATGCTTACAGTATACCAAAGCAAGGAATACTGCCTTTAACCATAGGGATGAATGCCTCCACCCACATCAGCATTTCTTTACAGATAAGCACTCCTTCCTAAACACCAGGGTCAGATTGACCTGCTGTGTACATCTTGTGACCTGCTGCACATGGCAAATATCTTGTGATTGCAGCTAAAAGAAAAAAAAAGTATTCCTGTCATATCTGATGTATGTTCCTTGTTCCAAAATGGTATATAACCACACTGTACATCTCACTTATCTGGAGTGTTTCCTTCCCTGGGGGAAGATGCTATCCCAGGAGATAGTCCTCAGGATTGGCTCATATATTAAACTCAGCCCAGTTTTGATCTATAGATTGATTACTGGTTATTTACATTGACAAATATGTAGATTGCTTTGGGAAGTGTGGACATTTTAACTGTGTCAATTCTTCAAATCCATGAGCACAGAATATCTGTACATTTCTTTATGTCTTCTTCAATTTCTCTCAACGATGTATTATAGTTTTCAGTGTACAAGTCTTTCACCTCTTTGGTTAAATTTATTCCTGGGTATTTTATTCCTTTTGTTGCAATTGTAAATGGGATTGTATTCTTAATTTCTTTCTGCTGTTTCATTGTTGGTGTATAGAAACACAACTGATTTTTGTACATTGATTTTGTATCCTGCAACTTTACTGTATTCATTAATTATTTCTAACAGTTTTTTGGTTGATTCTTTAGGGTTTTCTATGTGTAAAATCATGTCATCTGCAAATAGTGACACTTTTCCTTCTTCCTTTCCAATTTTGATCCCTTTTTTTCTTTTTTTTGCCTGACTAATTGTTCTGGCTACAACTTCGAATACTATATTGAATAACAGTGGTGAGTGTGGGCATCCTTGTCTTGTTCCTGATCTTAGAGGAATAGCTTTCAGTTTTTCACCATTCAGTATGATGTTAACTGTGGGTTTGTCATATGTGGGCTTTATTATGTTGAGGTACTTTCCTTTTGTACCCATTTTGATCAGAGTGTTTTTTCTTTATCATAAATGAATGCTGTATCTTGTCGAATACTTTCTCTGCATCTATTGCGATGATCATGTGATTTTTATTCTTCATTTTGTTAGTGTGGTGTATCACATTGGTTGATTTGTAAATGTTGAGCCATTCCCGCATCTCTGGAAAAAAATCTCACTTGGTCATGGTGTATGATCCTTTTAATGTATTGTTGTATTTGATTTGCTAGTATTTTGTTGATGATTTTTGCATTTATGTTCATCAGTGATATTGGCCTGTAATTGTCTTTTTTTGTGTTTTCCTTGTCTGGTTTTGGTATTAAGGTAGTGTTGACCTTGTAGAATGAGTTAGGAAGCATCCTCTCCTCTTCAGTTTTTTGCAAGAGTTTGTGAAGGATAGGTATTAAATCTCCTTTGAATGTTTGCTAGAACTCACTGGGGAAGCTGTCTGGTCCTGGACTTCTATTTTTTGGGAAGTTTTTGACTACTCTTTTGATCTCCTTACTAGTGATCGGTCTATTCAGATTCTCTATTTTTCCTTGATTCAGTTTTGGAAGGTTGTATGATTCTAAGAATTTATCCATTCTTCCAGATTATCCAATTTGTTGGTGTGGAGCTTTTTATAGTATTCTCTTATAATCTTTTGTATTTCTGTGGTGTCCATGGTAATTTCTCCTCTTTCACTTCTAATTTTATTGGTTTGAGCCTTCTCTCTTTTTTTCTTGGTGGGTCTAGCTAAAGGTTTGTCAATTTTGTTTATCTTTTCAAAGAACCAGCTCTTAGTTCATTCATTTTTTTCTGTGGTTCTTTTAGTCTCTATTTCATTTATTTCCACACTGATTTTTATTGTTTCTTTCCTTCTACTGATTCTGGGCTTTGTTTGTTCTTCCTTTCTAGTTGCTTTAGGTGTATTGTTGAATTGTTTGTTTGAGATTTTTCTTGTTTTTTGAGGTAGACCTGTATTGCTGTAAACTTCCCTCTTAGTACTACTTTTGCTGTATCCCATAAATTTTGATATGTCATTTTTCATTTTCATTTGTCTCCAGATACTTTTTGATTTCTCCTTTGATTTCTTCATGGACCCAATAGTTGTTCAATAGCATTGTGTTTAATCTCCACATGTTTGTGGCTTTTCTGGTTTTCTTCTTGTAGTTGATTTTTAGTTTCATACTGTTGTAGTCAGAAAAGATGCTTGGTATTATTTCAATCTCCTTAAATTTATGAAGACTTGTTTTGGATGATCTATCCACTAATCTAAGTGGAGTGTCAAAGTCCCCTGCTGTTACTGTGTTACTGTCAATTTCTCCTTTTATGTCTGTTAATAATTGCTTTATGTATTTAGGTGCTTCTATGTCGGGCACATAGATATTTACAAGTGTTATGTGCTCTTGTTGGATTTTTCCTTTTATCATGTATAATGTGCCCTTCTTTGTCTCTTGTTACAGATTTTAAAAAAATGACTTTATTGAGGTGATATTGGCTTATAATATTGTGTAAATTGCAAGTGTACATTATTATATATCAGTTTCTATATGACTGCATTATGTTCACCACCAATAGTCTAGTTTTTATCCATACATATGTGCCCCTTTACCCCTTTTTACCTCTCCCCACCCCCTTCCTCTCTGGTAACTAATAATCTGTTCTCCTTATCTATGTGTTTTTTTTATCTTCTGCATATGAGTGAAAGCATATGGTGTTTGTCTTGTCTAGCTTATTTTTCTTAACATCGCACCCTCAAGGTCCATTCATGCTGATTCAAATGGGACAATTTTGTCTATTTTATGGCTGAGTAGTATTCCACTGTATGTATGTGTATACACACACACACACACACACATATATATATATACCACATTTTCTTTATCCATTCATCCATTGATGGGCACTTGGGTTGCTCCCATATCTTGGCTGTTGTGAATAATGCTGCAATGAACATAGGGATACATAAATCTCATTGAATTGTTGATTTCATCTTCTTTGGATAAATACTCAATATTGATCCAAATGGGATAGCTGGATTATATGGTATTTCTATTTTTAATTTTTTGAGAAATCTCTGTACTATTTTCCATAATGGCTGCACCAGTTTGCATTCCAACCAGCAGTGTATGAGAATTCCCTTTTCTCCACATCCTGTGCAACCCTTGTTATTTCTTAATTATAATTATATAATTATAATTATAATTATAATGGTTAATTATAGCCATTCAGACAGGTGTAAGGTGATATCTCACTGTGGTTTTGATTTGCCTTTCCCTAATGATTCGTGATGTTGAACATCTTTTCATGTGCCTGTTGGCCATCTGTATATCTTCTTTGGAAAAGTGTCTGTTCATATCTTCTGCCCACTTTTCAATCGGGTTGTTTTTGTTGTTGTTGTTGAATTGTATGAGTTCTTTATATATTTTGGAAATTAACCCCTTGTTGCATATACGATTTGCAAGTATTTTCTCCCCGTTGGAGGGTTGTCTTTTCTTTATGTTGATGGTTTTCTTTGCCTTGCAGCAGCTTTTTAGTTTGATGTAGTCCCATTTGTTTATTTTTTCTTTTTTCCCCCTTGCCTGAGTAGACAGAGCATTTGAAAAAGTGCTACTAAGACCGATGTCAAAGAGTGTACTGCCTATATTTTCTTCTAGGAGTTTTATGGTTTCAGGTCTTACGTTCAAGTCTTTTGTCCATTTTGAGTTAATTTTTGTGTATGGTGTAAGATAACAGTCTACTTTCATTCTTTTGCATGTGGCTGTCCAGTTTTTCCAAGACAATTTATTGAAGAGACTTTCCTTTCTCCATTTTATGTTCTTGGCTCCTTTGTCAAAGATTAGCTGGTCATAGATGTGTGTATTTATTTCTGGACTTTCAGTTCTTTTCCTTTGATATGTGTGTCTGTTTTTCTGCCAGTGTCATGCTGTTTTGATTACTGCAGCTTTGTAGTATTTAACCTCGTTTTGTCTGTATATATCCTTTAACCTCTTATCATGGAAATAGATAATTTTAGTACTTTTGTCTTTTGACCTTCATATTAGCTTTATAGGTGATTGATCTGCTACCTTTACTGTATATTTGCCTTTACCAATGATTTTTTTATTTAATAATTTTCTTATTCCTATTTGTGGTCTTTTCTTTTCCACTTAAACAAGTCTTTTTAACACTTCTTGTAAGACTTGTTCAGTGGTGATAAACTCCTTCAATTCTTGCTTGTCTTGAAAACTCTTTCTCTCTCCTTCCATTCTGAATGATAATGTTGCTGGGTATAGTATTCTTCAATGCAGGTTTTTTCCTTTCACCACTTCAAATATATCATGCCACTCCCTTCCAGCTTGTGTAGTTTCTGCTGAGAAGTCAGCTGATCGCCTTATGGGGTTTCCTTTGTGTATTACTTGTTGCCTTTCTCTTGTGGCTTTTAGGATTCTCTCTTTATCTTTAATTCTTGATGTTTTAATTATAACATGTCTCGATGTGGGCTTCTTTGGGTTCTTCTTGTTTGGTGCTCTCTGTGCTTCCTGTTCCTGGATGTCCACTTCCTTCCTTAGGTTAGGAAAGTTTTCAGTTATTATTTCCTCAGATAGGTTCTCTGCCCCTTTGTCTCTCTCTTCTCCTGTATGTGTATATATAATCTCTCTATAATATGGATGTTAGAGCACTCAGTGTTGTCCCAGAGGTTCCTTAGACTGTCCTCATTCTTCCTAATTCTTTTTTATTTCAGCTTGGGTGATTTCCTTTAGTTGTTCATCCAGCTTGCTGATCTATTCTTCTGTGTCATCTACTCTGCTGTTGATTCCCTCTGGCGAATTTTTCATTTCCATTATTGTATTTTTCAGTTCTGATTGATTTTTTTTTTATATTTTCCAATTCTTTGTTGAAGTTCTCACTTGTTCACCTCCAAAGATCAGTGAGCATCCTTATGACTATTAGTTTGTATTCTTTATCAGGCAGATTGTTTATTTCTGTTTTGTTCAGTTTTTTTTTTTTTTTCTGAGGATTAGTCCTGTTCACTTATTTGGAACATATTCCTTTGTCTCCTCATTTTGCATACTTCTCTGTGCTTATATCTATGTATTAGGTAGATCACCTACATATCCTCATCTCAGAAATGTGGCCTTATGTAAGAGATGACTTATGCACCCCAGCAATGTTCCCCTCTTGTCACCCATGCCAAATGCTCCAGGAGTGTCCCCTGTGTGGCACATGTGTGCCCTTCTGTTGTGACATGGTTGCTCTTGCTGCACATGCATGAGTAGGCTAGGCTGGCCTTTGGGTTGGTTATTTGTAAGGCTCAGCCATGTGTGGCTGCTACAGTCACTTTATTGGGTGGCATGGTTGGCTGTGAGGTCTCATAGCATACAACTACTCCTGTTGTGCTGTTAAGTGAGTCAGGCCCCCAATGTGGCTGATTACTAGGCTCAGGGACTCGAAATTGCTGCAGCAATCTGGTGAGACTCCCTGCAGTGGGCAGCCATTTTCAGATCTCTTTTGGGTGGGACAGGCCTATGGCCAGATATGGGTGTGCAGCCCTGCAGTCCACAGCTGCCTCAGGAACACAGATGGGTGGAACTGGCCCTAGACAAAGCAGCGCACAATTGTTTCAGGTGTTAGAATGTGGAACAGATCCCCTGTGTGGCTGTTTGCAGTGGCCAGTGGCACAAAACTGCTGTGGGCCCACATACCACCAACACACACCCACATGCATGCAAGCATACCCTGTCAATGTGGATCCACTCACCCTGCCACGGAAGTCCCACACACCCCACCTATGCAGGCCCACAAGTTTGCCGTGGGTTTGCTGGTGAGTCAGGCCAAGCCTTGGAGTGAGCTGCCTGTCCTAGCTGGTCTCAATTGCCTGGGTTGCTTTAGTGGGTGAGGCAGACTCCTGCACTAACATGCTAGAGGAAGGAATCCAATGGTAGTTGCCAGTGTCTGTGTCAGCACAACTGAACTAGGTCACAATAATGGCTGCTGCCAATGTCTCAGCACAGCTGCTTCCTGCTCCTGGGAGATGCACTCTGAACTTAGTAAATGAGTCTCTTTTACCAATGGACTATGCACTTTTCTTTCTGTTTTTTTTTTTTGTTTTGGTCTCTGAATTGGGTGAATCTGTATGTGGGCCCTTTAAGAGCAGGTCTTTCTTTCTCTGAAGTTCTATAGTTTTTCTGGGCATATTCCCCATTGGTTTTCAAAGCCAGCAAAGCTAGGTCTAGTGGGATTGCATCTTGGTTGTGCTGAATTTAAGGGCTGAGATGCCTACTGTGGAGCTCAGATCCCCCACTCCTCCAGGAAAAGCTTCCTGCCTTTGAGATTGCTGCCAGCCCCGAAGCACCATGGCTAGAGTGTGGTTTCTTCCTCAGCAGAGCTGTATTTTTGCCTCTTCCAAATCTGTCAGTGTTGTCCCTTGTCATAGGGGTTCTTTTTATCCAGTTTCCGGATCTTTCTCAGAGGAAATTGTTCCACAGGTAGTTGTAGATTTGTTGTGTCCATGGGAGGAGGTGAGTTCAGTGTCCTCCTACACTGCCATCTTCCAAACTCCCTGTTATATTGTTTTAAAATGGGCTATTCGCTTTATTGTTGAATACTTAGCACCGAGCACAGTGCATGGCATGTAGGAGATGTTAAAAAATAGTTGACTATTTGACTGAATGAAATGGGATCAGGTGGGATCAGCTGTGGATGGCAGGACCAGGAAAGTCTTGGCTGGGGTTTCTGGTCTCTGCCCTGTATAATCTCTCATCCTCCAGCAGGCTGGCCTGAGTTTATTCTTCATGGCAGGGCAGGGTTCCAACAGAACAGGCAGAGTGAATAAGTTCCATGTCATTTTTGCTGAAGCAAGTTACAAGGTTAAGCCCAGATTTACCCTCTTTTTAAAAAATTGTTTTATTGAGATCCTATTGGCTTATAACATTGTGTAATTTCAGGTGCACACTATTATATATCAGTTTCTATGTAGACTGCATCATGCTCACCACCAATAGTCTGGTTTTTTTTCCATCACCATACGTATATGCCCTTCCAAATTCATTTTGGTTTCTTCCAAATTTTGGCAATTATGAATAAAACTGCTATAAACATTCATGTGCAGGCTTCTATATGGACATAAGTTTTCAGCTTATTTGGATAAATACCAAGGAGCAAAATTGCTGGATCTTATGATACAAGCATGTTTGGTTTGGTAAGAAACTGCCAAACTGTTTTCCATAGTGGTTGTACCATTTTGCATTACCACCCTTAGTGAATGAGCATTTCTGTTGCTCCACATTCTTGCCAACATTTGGTATTGTTAGTGTTTTGGATTTTTTTTGCCATTTTAATAAGTGTACAGTGATATCCCATTGTTGTTTTAATTTGCAGTTTCCTAATGAAATATGATATTGAACCTCTGTTAATATGCTTATTTACCATCTTTATGTCTTCTTTGATGAGATGTCTGTTGAGGTCTTTTGCTCATTTTTAAATCAGGTTGTTCTTTTTCTTATTGTTAAGTTTTAAGAGTTCTTTGTATATTCCAGATAACAGTCCTTATCAGATATGTCTTTCATAAATATTTTCTCCCAGTCTGTGACTTCTCATTCTCTTGATAGTGTCTTTCTCAGAGAAGAAGTTCTTCATTTTAATGAAGTCCACCTTATCAATTATTTCTTTCATGAATCATCCCTTTGGTGTTGTATCTAAAAAGTCATTGCTGTACCCAAGGTCACCTAGATTTTCTTCCATGTTATGTTCTAGGAATTTTTCAGTTTTGCATTTTACATTTAAGCCTATGATCCATTTTGAGTTAATTTTTGTGAGAGCATAAGGTTAATGTCTAGATTTTTTTTTTTGCATATATATATCTGGTTGTTCCAGTACCATTTGTTAAAAGATAATCTTTTCTTCCATTGTATTGACTTTTCTCCTCTGTCAAAGATCAGTTGACCATATTTATGTGGGACTATTTCTTGGCTCTCTATTCTGTTCCATGGATCTATTTATCTGTTCTTTCACCAATATCACGCTATCTTGATTATTGTAGATTTATAGTAAGTCTTAAAGTTGGGTGGTGTCAGTTCTATGATTTTGTTGTTCTTCTTCAATATTGTGTTGGCTATTCTGGTTCTTTTGACTCTCCACGTAAACTTCAGAATCAGTTGGTAAATATCGACAAAATAACTTGCTAGGATTTTGATTGGTATCGTGTTGAATCTATAGGTCAATTTGGGAAGAATTGACATCTTGACGTATCAGGTCTTCCTATCTATAACATGAAATATTTGTCCATTAATTTAGTTCCTCTTTGATGTCTTTATTCAGAGTTTTATAGTTTTCCTCATCTAGATCTTGTACACATTTTGTTAGATTTTACCTGAGTATTTCCTTTTCTCGGGTGCTAATATAAATGGTATTAAGTTTTTAATTCCAAATTCTGCTTGTTCATTACTGGTATGTGGGAAAGTGATTGATTTTTGTACATTAACCCTGTATCCAGAAACCTTGTTATAATTACTTATTAGTTCTAGGTTTTGGTGGTTTTTTTGGTCTATTCTTTTGGATTTTCTACCTAGACAATCATGTCATCTGCTGGCAAAGACAGCTTTATTTCTTCCTTCCTAATCTGTATACATTTTATTTCCTTTTCTAGTCTTATTGCATTAGTTAGGACTTCCAGTATGATGTTGAAAAGGGATGGTTAAAGGACGCATTCTTACCTTGTTCCTGATCTTAATGAGAAAGCTTTGAGTTTCTCATCATTAAGTATGATGCTAGCTGTAAGTTTTTTGTAGGTGTTCTTTATCAAGTTGAGGAAGTACCTCTCTATTTCCAGTTTGCTGAGAGTTTTTATCATGAATGAGTATTGGATTTTGTCAAATGCTTTTTCTGCATTTGTTGATATGATCATGTGATTTTTCTTCTTTAGCCTGTTGATATGATGGATTACATTAATTGATTTTCAAATATTAAACCAGCCTTGCGTACTTGGGATAAAACCTCCTTGGTTGTGTTGTATAATTCTTCTTATACATTGTTGGGTTTGACTTGCTAATGTTTTGTGGAGGATTTTTGCGTCCATGTTCATGAGAGATATTGGTCTGTAGTTTTCTTTTCTTGTAATGTCTTTGTCTTGTCTTGGTATTAGAGTAATGCTGCCCTCAGAATGAGTTACAAAGTGTTCCTTTTGCTTCTATCTTTTGGAAAAGATTCTAGAGAACTGGCATAATTTTTTCATTAAATGTTTGGTAGAATTCACTGGTGAACCCATCTGGGTCTGTTGCATTCTGTTTTGAAAGGTTATTAATTATTATTCAATTTCTTTAATATATATAGACCTATTCAGAATGCCTATTTCTTCTTGTGTGAGTTTTAACAGATTGTGTCTTTCAAGGAATTGGTCTATTTTATCTTTTTCTCAGTTATCAAATTATGGACAGGGAGATGTTCACAGTATTCCTTTATTATCATTTTAATATCCTTGGGATCTTTGGTGATGTTCCTTCCCTCTTTCATTTCTGATATTTAGAAGTATGTTGTTTAATTGCCAAGTATTTTGGGACTTTCCAGCTATCTTTCTGTTATTGATTTCTACATTAATTCCATCATGGTCTGAGGGCATACATTATATTATTTCCAGTATTTTAAATTTTTTAAGGTGTGTTTTATGGCTCATAAGGTGGTCTGTGTTGGTGAATGTTCCACGTGAACTTGAGAAGAATGTGTATACTACTGCTGTTGGATGAAGTAGTCTATAAATGTCAATTACATCCAGTTGATTGATGGTGCTGTTGAATTCAGCTATGTGCTTATTGATTTTCTACCTCCTGGGCCCGTCCTTTCTTGATAAAGAGGTGTTGAAGTCTCCAACTATGACAGTGGATTTATCTATTTCTCCTTGCAGTTTGATCAATTTTTGCCTCACATATTTTTATGCTCTGTTGTTAGACTCATATATGTTAAGGATTTCTTGGAAAATTGATCCCTTTGTCATTATGTCATGGCCTTCATTATCCCTGATGACTTCACTTGCTCTGAAGTTGGCTCTGTCTGAAATGAATATAAAGATGCCCACTTTGTTTTGATTAGTGTTAGTATGGTGTATCTTTCTCCATCCCTTTACTTTTAATCTATATGTGTCTTTGTATTTAAAGTGGCTTTTTTTTTTGGTAGATAAAATTTATGTGGGTCTTGTGTTTTGATCCACTCTGACAATCTCCGTTTTTTAATTGGTGTATTTGGGTCATTGATGTTTAAGGAAGTATTGATATAGTTGGATTCATAGCTACCATATTTGTTATGATTTTCTATTTGTTGCCTGTGTTCTTTGTGCCTATTTTTGTCTTCCACTCTTTGTCTCCCCTTTGTGGTTTTAATGAGCATTTATATGATTCCATTTTCTCTCCTTTTTTAGTATATCAACTATACTTCTTTTTTTAGTGGTTGCCCTAGAATTTGCAATATACATTTACAACTAATCCAAGTCCACTTTCAAATAACAGTACACCACTTCATGGGTATTGTGAATACCTTATAACAATAAAATATTCCTAGTTCCTTCCTCCTGTCCCGTGTATCATTGCTGTCATTTATTTCACTTATAAATATAAAATTATACAAATAGTTGTTTGTATAATAACAAATACATTGTTATTATTATTTTGAACAAGCTCTTATCTGTTAGATCAATTAAGAATAAGAAAAATGAAAGTTTCATTTTAGCTTCACTTATTCCTTCTCTAATACTCTTTCTTTCTTTGTGTAGATCTGAGTTTCTGACCTATGTAATTTTTCCTCTCTCTGAAGAATTTCTTTTAACATTTCTTGCAGAGTAGGGCTATTGGTAACAAATTCCTTCAATTTTTGTTTGTTTGAGAAAGACTTCATTTCTTCTTTACTTTTAAAAGATAATTTCACAGACTACAAAATTCTATGTTAGTGTTTTTTTCTCTCAACACTTGAAATATTTCACTCCACTCTCTTCTTGCTTGCATTGTTTCTGAGAAGTTGGATGTAATTCTTAAAATTTTTTTTTAATTTTCTTTATTTCTTTCAATTATTTTATTGAGGTCATATTGGTTTATAACATTGTGTAATGTCAAGTGTACATTACTATATCTAAGTTTCTGTATAGACTGCATTGTGCTCACCACCAATAGTCTAATTTATATCTGTCGCCATACATATGTGCCCTTTTACCCCTTTCACCGCCTCCCCCCAACTCCTGCCCCTCTGATAACCACTAATCTGATCTCTTTTTCCATGAGTTTGTTTATCTTCCACGTATAAGTGAAATCCTATGGAGTTTGTCTTTCTCTATGTGGCTTATTTCGCTTAACATAATACCCTCAAGGTCTATAAGTTGGATGTAAGTCTTATCTTTGCTCCTCTATATGTAATGAGATTTTTTTCCTCTGTCTTCTTCCAAAATTTTTTCTTTTAATCTTTAATTTTCTGAAATTTGAAGATAATATATCTGCTGGGTGTTCTCTGAGCTTCTTGAATCTGTGGTTTGGTGTCTGACATTAATCTGAGGGAAACTTTTAGTCATTACTGCTTAAAATATTTCTTCTTTTCTGTCTTTCTTCTCTTTCTAGTGTCTCCATTATTCATATAATACACCTTTTGTAGTTGCTTCACAGTTTTTGGATATTCTGTTTGGGTTTTTTTCAATGTTTTTTCTCTTTGTTTTCAGTTTTGGAAGTTACGATTGACACATTTTCAAGCTCAGAGATTCTTTCTTCAGCCAATTCCAGTATACTAATGAGCTTATCAAAGGCATTTTTAAATTTCTGTTATGGTGCTTTTATCTCTAGCATTTCTTTTTGATTCTTTCTTAGGATTTGCTTACCTTGCCCATCTGTTCTTGAATGTTGTCTACTTTTTCCATTAGAGCCCTCAGTGCCTTAATCATAGTTGTTTCAAATTCATGGTCTGATAATTCCAACATCCCTCCCATATCTGAGTTTTGTTCTGATGCTTGTTTTGTCTCTTCAAACTATTTTTTGTCTTTTTGTATGCCTTGTAATTTTTCGTTTAAAGACAGACATGATGTACTAGGTAAAAGGAACTCTGGCAAATAGGCCTGTAGGGATGGAGTAGTGAGCTGTGTGTGTGGGGAAGCATGCCATTGTCCTATGATTAGGTCTCAGTCTTTTGATGAGCCTGTGCCCCTGGACTGTGAATTTTACCAGTGCTTTTCAGTCCCTGCAGCTCCCTCTTTAGGTGGGACACGATGACCAGAGGGGGCTGGAGTTGAATATTTCCCTCCTCGTAGGTCAGTTAGATAAAATCCTAGTAGTTTAGGGTCTGGTAAAATAACTTCTCTTGAGCGCAGGCCTTATTAAGAGCAGAAAGCTCTGGTGAATTTCAAAATGGTTACTTTCCCCTACCTCTGCTGGGATATGTGTAAGGTTGAGTAGAAGGAAGAAAAGAAGATGGGTCTTGATGATGTTGTTGACTGACAAATCAACTCTAGGATGCCCTATATCTGATTTTCTTGTAGGGAAATAATAAATGCTCCTATCGTTTAAGCCACTGTTAGCAAGATTTGCATCCTAAAGCACTCTTAACTAGTACAACTGCTTTTCCCATGGACCAGGGGAAACATCATTTTGTGTGTGTATGTGGAGGGAAAACAAAAATATGGGGAACTCCTATGATGAGGTCCCCTGGAGTTTTTTTTTTTTTTAAGATTTTGTTTTTTCCTTTTTCTCCCCAAAGCCCTCCCCCCCCGGTACATAGTTGTGTACTTTTAGTTGTGGGTCCTTCTAGTTGTGGCATGTGGAATGCCACCTCAGCATGCCTTGATGAGCGGTGCCATGTCCGTGCCCAGGATCCGAACCGGTGAAACCCTGGGCCGCCAAAGCGGAGTGAGTGAACTTAACCACTCGGCCATGGTGCCCCACCCCCTGGAGTTTTAAACTCAAGGACTAGTCCACATTGAGCTTCCAGCAATTCATTAATTACAGTTCAGGTTTCCCTACCTTGGTACTGGCTTTCATGGAGGTTTCTGCTCAGATAAGTTGTGATTCTCTATCTGCCTGTCTCTCTAACTTTTAGGGCAGTGGTGTGCCCTGTGACCTCACTTTTCTGAGGGATCTAGAGGAATTGTTGATTTTTCAATTTGTGCAGCTTCTTACTTGTTGTTAGGTTGGAGTGGCACCTTCTAAGCTCCTTACATCTTTGACTGAGAATCATAAGTCCTCTATCTCATTTAACTTTCACAGTGAGAATCCAAGAAGATTGGTATTATTATTTAATAGAGGAAGGCAGAGATGTTTTGAGTCTTACCAAATATCTTGAAGACAGTGGAGCGAGAATCTGAGTCCAGGTAGCCTGACCCTGGGGTGACTCCCAAGCTCATCCTCTTTATCGGAACACAATGGTTCTTTTTTAGATACCCAGTATTTTGTTCAATTGTTGAAAACTTTCTAGTGGAGAAGATGTCTTTTCCTTCTTTTCCCCTGCATTCTCATGTAGGACATTTTTAGGAGTGAAGAAGTCCCTTCTGAGGCTTAATGTGCATCTTTTCAGGTGACTGTACCCCTTCCTCTGTCCATGCTTCTGAGGCAATGAGAATACCCTTTTGGCACTATCTTTATAATATCCCAGCTCATTTCCCTTGGAATCTTGGATCTAGCCCTGAGTCCAGAAGTAAAAGCAATGTAAAAAATAAGTATATATGTGCCCAGGACCAAAAAAGAATAGTTATCACCAAGGTAGAGGTATACAGGAAGGACTTATCCTGTATTCGCTTGTAAAGTAAGCTGACTCCATTGTCTGCATACCAAATTGCCTTAATGCCGTATGCTATTGTGATTTGTTTCACTCTTACCCCAAACCAATCTGGAATGACTCAATCAAGTCCCCAGTTGGTGATTTCAGGGCTGAAGAGACAACCTGGCCATCATGCCTATTTAGAAGCCCCTATAATAAGTACAGTTATTACAGGGAAACTTGGACAATTTTACAGCATTTTCACCAGCCAGCAAGATAATCAGAGTATGAAAAAAAAAATCTCATTTTTGAGAGTGAGGTGGGAGTGATGACAGGGGTGGGTGTTATTCTACCAATGATTTCTCCTGTTTCAAACCTTGTTTTGAAGGCTGCTTATTTATTCTTTTGCACCACAAAGGACAATTTGGCACTGAGATATCATCTTATTTCTGTTGTGAGGCGAATAATGAGACCAAAGTTATGGACTTAACACAGATTGAAGGAGGCTTCGACAAGTGGTGTCTGAAACATGGTTGTATGATGTAGAAGCGAAATTCTAGAGAGTGAAGTTCTGGAAAGTGCACCAAGCCCCACTGTATGTGATGCTGATTCCTAATCAATGACAGGGGTGTGAAGGCGGGGGAATGGGCCAGAGAAGAGCAAAAATCTGTCTAGGTGTGGTGATGTGCTACATAGAGTGGCTGGGCTATACAGTTCTCCCGTGAGTCTGCCGAAAGCCTGCCCCTTCTCAGATACCCTGTTCTTGGGGGCCCCTGGCTAACAGACTATTTCTTAGACTTTAATCTCTGCAATTAGTTTAGTTCTCTAGTATTTTATTGAGAAAACCTACATCTATCTAGTAAAACTATTCACTGGGACCAAAATAAAGATCTCTCCTTTCTTATTTATTGGTGAAGGACTGGTGTAGTCTCTTTTAATTTGTTTCCAGAGTCCCTGAATCTCTTGTCTCAAAACTCTCTTTTTGCTACTTCTCTTGGAGGTCAGTGCACTACACAGAATAGACATTATTTAATGGGCCGCAAGATACGGTGGCATCCTACGTCATGAACACAAATATTTTAGGCTGTCATTTGCTCCTCTGTTTTCTCATGTCTCTGACCTTGGCTCTGTGAACAGAAGTGAAGAAGTTTCCCAAGATCCCTTGCAGCAGTGCATGAGCTTGGTTACACCAGGATCACCCCTGCCCCATGTTCCTTTTTGATCCTGTAAAGCTTCCATCTTTTCCAAGGTACATGTTGCCACTCCAAAAGGTGTGTTGAGGGTCATCTTCAAGACTCATCGTCATTTAGGCCTCTTGCCCTAAAATGCAATGTGACTGCTGGATTAGCCAGGTGGTTGCTCCTAAACATGGCATGTCCTTAGTATGTCCCTCAACTTTCAGCACAAGCACTCCATACTTGCTGCCAAATTAAGACCCTGCTTTGGCCTCAAACTAACCATCAGCTCACCAGTGAAGGAGCCAATTTAAACTTTTAACTGAATAAAAAGTTAGGGTCTAACACAAGGATCATGGTCAAGTACCCTTTTTCTTTTATCAACCCGTTAACAATGACATCTAACCCAGCCTCCTGAGCCTCTTCTCAAAGTCCCTGGTTCTAAAAGTATCCACTACTCTTCTAAGTTTTCTAACTACACTAGCTTTACTTACCTTCTTTTGTCTGGTTGGTCTGTCCTGCCTTGTCTGCTAGATAGGGAGTATGATTTTTGTTGGGAAATATTTTGTATGGATAGCTCTCTGTCCAGAGTGCAAATTCCTATAGTTATTTCATAGAGATATAGAGGATGTGCAAAGAATATAATCCACAGCTGTTTCAGTCATTGCTGATCTGCCTTTTAAGATCTTTTATTCTGAGAAGAATCAAAGGGACTGATGATTTGGGAGTCTGGGTAATCACTTCCCTTGAATTCTGGATAGAATACACCCCAGTATAGGCAAGCAGGACTATCTAATAGCACCATACTTTATTTTCTCTTTCTAAATACATAGGTGGCATATGCATCATACATTTGGGTTAGGCAAGTGGCTATAGCATTAAGAGTTATGACCAGGGAGCCTATTACAGGACTGTTTTCTCTTTCAGTGTTTCCCATGCTATCTAATGTTCCCTCGACTGGGCCCTGGGTTATGTGGGATAAGCTGGGAAAAGGTGGAAATGGCATGGGTTTGTGCAGAAAAGTGTCCAGCCCAGGAATGATAGGAAACTTTTCACGTCTGTTGGCTTAAGTAGTGACACATTCAGCTTGGTCTTCCTAACTCACTGTTTTCCCTCTGGGACTGCTATAATTCTCAAGATATGGCAATGCAGTTTGATCCAGCTTTGCCTTTTTGGATCAATTCATTCAACAAATAGTTACTAAAGCCTTCTATGGTGTTGGGCATGGCATGGTTCTAGGCTCTGAGAATATAGTGGTGAGCAAGACTGATTAAAGTCCCTGTGCTGGTGCAGATGAACAATGACAAATAAACAAAAAAGTTGATTGCAGACTGTGGTAAGTGCCAGGAGGGGAAAAACCAGGGTGATGTGATGCGTAAAGTAGGGCCTATTCTAGATAAGATGGTCAGGGAAATCTCACTTCATTGGGGAGGTGACATTTAAGCTGAGATCTAAATGTCAAGAGAGAGCCAACCATGAGAAAAGGGTGGGGAAGGACATTCTGTGTGGAGGGAACAGCAAGTGTGAAAGTCCAGAGGCAAGAAAAAGTTTTGTTTGTTTAAGGGCTAGAAAGGAGGCAATATGGTAGGTGAGCAAAGAGGAGAGTGATGAAGAAGTGAGTTGAAAGGACCAGCAAGAACCAGATCATGTGGTGCCCTGGAGAGCTGGTGATCAGTTTATAGTTTATACTGAATGAAACAGGAAGCCATAGAAAGGCTTTAAACAGGTGAGACATAGGATTTGCTTGTACTTAAAAGAAAATCTCCCTGGTTGTTGTATAGAGAATAGAATTTAACAAGGAGAATAGAATTTAACAAGAGAGAATATGGGGAAACCAGTTCTGAAGTCGTTTATTTAGGACATTGATTTCCATCCCTAACTTTCTTGGTGTCTTCAAGTGCCAGATCTTATTCAGCTGGGTGTGCCTGCTCTAGAAGAGTATTTTAGATGATTAGTGGTCTGGGAAGTTTTTACTCTGGTAGGGCATCAATTCATTTTTCCATCTCCCCTTTCATTCATTTATCTTCAGTCAGTCCATCTGTCCGTCCATCCATCCATCCATCCATCCATCCACCCACCCATCTATCCATCCCACAAATGTTCATTGAGATGCTGCTATATGCCAAGCCCAGTACAAGTATACAATTTCTCGCCTGGAGCCCTGTACAGTCTATTTGTGGAGAGGGATATGCAAACACATAAATAAATATAAAACACTTTAATAAGGATTTTAATAGTGGAATGTGCAAAGTCTAATGGGAAGCACCTAGCAAGTAGCCAGGATAAGAATAGTTGACATTTGAACAAGGTCTTGAAAGAGGAATAGGAATTTGACAAACAATAATAATAAAAGCTTAAACTTAAACTTTAAACTTGTCTTTAACTTCTGCTAGGTGCTAAGCATTGTGCTCAAAACTTTACATACATTATCTCACTTAGTCTTTCTCCCAACCTAGCAGGCTAGGTAGTATAATCCTCATTTGATAGACGAGGACACGGAAGCACAGAGACTGAAAAACTTTCCCAAGTCACACAGCTTGTCAGTAGCAGTCCTTACTGTTACACCCATGTCTGTATGGCTCCAAAGCCTAATTTTTAAACTATATTATTTCCCTATTATTTACAGGTTGGAGTATGATTTCTGTTGGGGAATATTTTATATGTATAGCTCTTCTGTACAGAGTGCAAATTTCTATAATTGTTTCATAGAGATATATAGGATGTGCAAAAAATTTAACCCATTATTTCAGTCATTAGTGATCTACCTTTTTAAGATCTTTTCTGTCAGAGGATTTCAGGCAAGAGATTAGCATGTAAAAGGCAGTGAGGCAAAGAAGACCTTGACACATTTGAGGAAGATGAGGGGTTTGGGGAGCCTGAAGTACAGGGGGTAGAGTGGTAGAGGTGCAAGGGATGAGCTGCTGGATAGGATGGGGCCTAGGCAGGATGGCACCACACAGCACGCTATGAGTTTGTCTTCCTCCTGTGGGCAACCTCAGCAGCCTGCTTATTAGCTTTCTTTCTTTACAACCTGGAGAACTGGATCAGGTCCCGATTGATCTCAGCAACTGACCGGCAGCCTAAAAGAACAATGCAGTTAAAAAGTTCATTTCTCTAAAACATCAGTAACCAACCCCATCAAGGTAATGGGATGATGCAGTGAGAACAAGCCTGACTTGATCTGCATGCTCACCCTGATAAAATGTTATGTACACAGAATGAATAACATGATACTGATTGCATTGGGAATTATTTTGTGTGCCTGTGCCCTTGTCCTCTTTTAACATGACCGTGTCAAAATGGCATGGTAAAAATATAAAAACACTATTTTGGCATTCTTTTTATCAATTCATGTATACAACTTGGCCTTTATCTCGGTCTTGATAAGGCTCGGGAATATAGGAAGTATCTGTCACAGAGGAACATGACTCAGGGACAGCATAAGAGATGGGGTGAGTATTTCATACAGCAACTGCCTTCTCAAGGAAAGTTCCGTAAAGTGAAACACCCTTCTTTCATGGAGGATCTTGATTAAAATGCAAATGTAAGACTGTAGCTGAGACTAGACACAGGGATTGAGGAGAGTCACTTCAGATAAGAAGTAAAGAGAGAAGGGAGAAAGAGAAACTGGCATGATGGTTTGGGGTGGAGAATTGTGGGCTCAGGTAGACAGTGAAAAATCCCTGGGGGTGAGAAGGCTGAAAGAATTTAACAGGATGTGTAATGTTTCGCTCGAAGTTCTTCCACATCTATGATGCATGCAGCTTCACCTTCCAAAACATTACTTTAGCGAAGCGTATTACTCACAAAAATATAACTAATGAGAGAGACTTTTCCTAAAGATGGAGACCGAGGAAAGAGCTGAGTTTCATGCAGAGTTGATTGTAGTGGACAGTAACGGCAGGCTTGGGATACATAAATAACTAGCAAATTGAACTAATTCAGCAGAAGCAAGACTTTGGAGCCAGATGTGGCGCTCTTCAGAACTGACAATGATCTTGAGAGCTTTGAGTTTCAGGGCAGAGAATAGTGGGGCTTCAAAGCAGGCCAGCCTACTCAAGGAGCACAGAGATGCTAAAATATAATCTTTGATTATATATTGCAGTGAAAACAATATTTGAACTATGAAAAGTGTCTCAATACTTGCATCAAAGTGTTATG
Organism: Equus quagga; assembly: GCF_021613505.1. Taxonomy (NCBI): domain Eukaryota; kingdom Metazoa; phylum Chordata; class Mammalia; order Perissodactyla; family Equidae; genus Equus; species Equus quagga. The sequence goes on along the minus strand of NC_060284.1, from coordinate 49,398,467 downwards.
ATGCCATTTTGAGACAGTCTGAAGCCTCCATTCACATGTCAGCCCTAGTAATATTTGTGTCGTTACTCTGCTTCGTGTAAGCTCTCATCAGACTGGTTTATGGTTCCTGCACGGTACCAAGGACACTGCCTTACACTTGGTGGAGGTTCAGGAAAAGTTGGAGAGAGAATGCATAAGTACAATTTATTCTTGCTTTTTCATTACTGTAAATTAGAATGATATTCACACTAAAATGCTTTGGTTAATTTAAAGTGAAGTGAGTAATTCCAAACAATAAACTTCAAGAAGATTCATACACTTTTCTAATTCAGCCTTCTCCCTTTACGAGGAATGAGACCTTAGTGAAGTCTGTGCAGCCTTGTGTTGATATGATTTATTACCAACATTTTTGATTTTCAAAACAAATCATGATTTTAACCTTTCTACAAATAAAATTTCAGCAATTGGCCTTGCAGCTAGAAAAACATTACTTTTAAACGTATCTTGTTTTCAGCAATAGGGCAAATAGGTTTCTCTTCCATGGCTATGATGCCACAGGGTCATAAGTGAAAAATATACACATTTCCTAGGGGAATTAGGAGAGAGAAGTCATATCGACAGATTCACCCTCCTGGGTGCCAATTGTGTCAGGCGTCTTGCATGCATTGTGCAGGGAACGCCTAAGGGGTGACAGAATCTCTGGGGTTTCATGCTATGATTCTGTATTTTTATGAGTTCCAGCAAAAGCACAGGCCCCCATCCGAGATCTCCTCTCCCCCAGGACTAGCCTGTGCGTCTTCCCTGGAGGAGCCATTCTCACACAGACGATGCTGAGGGGTGCCCTTCTGCCTGGGTTTCCTGTTCTTTCTCTTCTTCCCGAACTCTCTTCTCTGTCCCATATTTGGTTGTGGTTACTAATTTTTCTATACATTTCAAACAGGACATTCTCATTGTAGAACGATTAGAAGGAGAGGAGTATAAAAAGTCAAGCATGAAACTGCTCACAATACTCTTTTTCCTTTCTTTTTACCCTGCCGCTTTTTAAAAAGGGGGCTCTCCATTCTCTATTTCAGAAAAACATTTTCCAGCCACCACGTACACCCCAGTCATTGTTTAGTGTAAACTTTCGGTGAAATAAAAAAGCTTTGTTATTGTGAATTCCCCCAACAAGTTTCTGTTAAAAGAGGTTCAAACATCATTTCACCATCAAAAAATAGTTGGGGGAGCAGAAGTCATCTCAGCCTCCTGGAATCTGCAGAAGCCCATAGGTTTTCCCATCCCTCTACCCTCTCCCTCCCAGGGGCAAAAGACACCAATATGATATGTGTTCACACTTGTGCTCCTTCCATCGTGGGAGGGACTCAGTGACGTTGGATCATTTATTGACTTATCTTCACAGGCTTTGAGTAATAGGGTTCTAGTCAAAAGCTGATGGTTCTGGTCCTCAAAGCCTTGATCCGTTTCCCGTGTTTTTATTCATCTGCTCAGTGGAAATTAGGCTGGTGCTGGTGTTAAAGCTGATCTAAGTTTTCCAGCTGGTACTACTCAAGCCCAAAAAGTTGAGTCTGCAACTCAAATGGACACTAGGAAACTTGGACACTGAATACAAGATACTTGTCTAAATATCAGACTAAAACCAGACTTGAAAAGCCTGAACGTCTTGCCTTGTGCCTGGCACATGGCAAATGCTTGGTAACATCTGTGGAAATAAGTTAATGGCATGAAAGTGGTATTGATTTCATGTCAGAGCTCTTGATTCATTATTTCCTTACGTCTGGAAAAGGTCTCTGTTATTACTAAAGTTTAGAATTGAGGAGTGAATGGAAGTCTTAATGGGGTTCATCTTTTCTGTCCTCTCACATTGCAATCATGACCAGCTACAGAACAAATACAGTCAAAGACAGAGCTATTGGCCACTGGCGTTGGGTAGGACAGTTCTTTTCTATGAGACACTCCAAGCATTTTAGGACAGTTGGCATCCCTGTGCACTAAGTACCTGCAGTACCCATCCTGCAGTCACTGTGCCAATCAGAAAAAAATCAACTAAAAATCCAAATCAAACGCTCCTGAAGAGGGAACGTACATTCATGACTTGAGAACCACTATTTTACAGGATCCCTGGGATTCCAGGTTTTGCTAAAATGTATAAGTTTTTATGAGCACTACTTTACAAGAATTTCAGTTTTAACTGAAATCCACCTGTACGTAATGTCAAGACTTTTATGTTTGTCTTGCTGTCTGTGGTTACACAAGACAAGGCTTTCCTTCTCCCCTTTCTCTCCTCCTGTTTGTATCTATCTCCTCAGCCCGTCCATGATCCTCTTTTACATACTATCTCAACTTCTCACAGTCCATGAATGTTACTTAAAAGATGACACTCAAAATCACATCCAACAAGCCTGATGTGATCTGAACAGGCCAGAGTAAAATGGAGCCCTCCCTCCCATAATCTGAAGGTGCATTTGCTTTTGTAGCAGGTGTTATCACATTTTGAGTTTGTGCTTAGTCTTTGTCTGGGATGTTTCTTCCCTGCCTTCTCTTCTGGGCAGCGAATGGGCGGGGGAAGCTGAGCCAGAAGGAGGGGCTGCTGTTCTTGTTCTTCAGACCTCCCACTTTCAGCTCCAAATCAGGAAAAGAATTGTAAAAACTTACCTGTAAGGGTCATGGATGTGTGGAACTCATTTTTTAAAATGTTCAAAACCTCCTCAACACCACGTTCACCCTGGTCCCAAGACAGAGAGAGAGAGACAGGGAGACAAAAAGAGGCATGAAGGAACATTCCGACCATATGCTGAGTACAAATTCCAAGTGTGCTCAGAGCTGTGGTGGGGATGATGGGGGGTATCTGTGAAATTAGAACTATGTTAGGAATCAAGGGAAGCGAAGAGGGAGATAGGGGTGAGAGCTCTTGAAATTTTGCAACATGCTCAGAGGAATCATGGAGATATGGCCCAGGTGCAACTGTTCTTCAGGAACCTGGGTCACCTGGAAAAATGGCTAAGCTTGGGGGCTAACCTACAGAAAAGCAAGGAAAACAATGAGAAGCACCTTATCTTTCTGCTGGTTTTCATTTTGCCATTCTCACCTTGCAGGCAAGACCCCACAGGATTGGTCTCCCCAGAAAAACACACTTAGCCCCAAGGGCCAGGGACTTTAGCACATCATTGCCAGTTCGGATCCCACCATCCAGGTACACTTCAATTTTTCCTTTCACAGCAGCCACCACTTCTGTCAAGGCATCGATCTGAAAAGGAGAGACATGTGTGGCTCGAGGGATTTCTGTTTTGACTCTCAGGGCATCATGGGACAGCAGTGCCCCCTCAATGGGGGCGAGGACCAGGAAGTCCAAGCCGGGCCATATCTCACAGCTTCTTCCCCTCCTGCACCTGAGGCTGCTGGCGCCTATCAAAGCAGTGCAGCTACGTTCCGAAGGCCCAGGAACTTTCTGTGGGCTCTCCCTCCTGCCATTTTCTGCTCTACAGAGGGCAGCTTCTCTCTGACTCACTTGTTCAGATGCCTACAGCTTGGAAGAACCTCTTGGTTCCTCTTCACACCCTAAGGCAGACATTTTCCATTCATTTTAATCTTCTTTTCAAAGAACATTTTGACTTTTGATTTTCTTCTGCCTTCTCTGTTTCTAAGGTGGTATGGCTAGAAATGTTCTCCACTACTAAGGCACTAAGTCTTTTTGGCAAAACAAGAGTGATCGGCCGTGGCCCAAGTGTCTTTACCGCAGCCTCTCTTGTGTAACTGGGCTACACATTGTTCCTTACACATGTTTGAGCAACTTGTTCCTGACTCCCTCACGGGTTATCTGAGACATGGGATAGGATTGCAGCAGCAACATTGTAAAAGTAGATTTGAAGGCTTTGAAAGACAAAACAGAAGCAGCTTATCACGTTGGCTTGGTTTCTCCACTGGACCTTATCTCTCACTTTGCCTCTTCAATTTCAGGACCTGTGGCCAACAGACCTTGCTGCCCCAAGGTGCCCCAGACCCAGCTGTGCTCCTGAGCACCTCCCAGTCTGTGAGGAGGGGTGAGAGCAGAGTCTGAGAAAAGACTTGGGGAAAGGGTTCTGGAACTGCCTCAGGGCTCCTGTTCTGTGCCTCTTTGAGGGACAACCAGAGAGGAGGAGTAGCAACTGGGCCCTAGGGGGACTTCTGCTGCTGAGGGAGTCAATCAGAATTCTACCTGAATGAGATCCTTTGGCTAAGACTCAGCAGAGTATGAAATCAGGGAGGAAAGAACTTTGCACTTTAATTTATACGTGGAGGAGAATTAAATATGTTTTGGACTTACGTGTTAATGGAGAGAATGCATGTTCAAATAAGGGTATTTTTATGGCGCCAGCATGGTATTATTTCTATGATGTTGTGAAAAAGAAATGTGTTTGTGCAAACTCTTCTGCTGGAGCCATACTGGACAATGGAGCTGATGGAATTTGAGATACAGGTTAGGGAGTGAATTTCAGCCTAAGGTCCAGTATGGCTTTAGAGTTAATTTTTGATAGGTCAAAACAGGACATTCATTAGAGGTTTCTGGGGACAATAGCTAGCTTATCTTTCTCCCTAGTCCTAGGAGGAATCACAAGGGGTTTCACAGAGACAGAGACTTTGCTCAAAGAGTCACAGGCTTCACCAGGAGGGGACTAGAGTGAGAAGAGTGAGACAGTTACCTTGGGCCGAAAAACTAAGACAAATAATATTTGAACTCAATGTTTAATAAATCAAATGGAAACTTTGACCTGTGGGCTGGGGACTTGTTTTTTATAAATAAAATAAATTAGATCCAGGGCCAGGATTATGGTGAGATGAATGAGGCAGGGTTATGCAAGTACAGCGACAGATTTTGTCTTTATTATAAGGTTGATATTTTGTTCACTGTGGCTTTTTTTGGCATTAATTTTCATTTTTAAAATAATTCATTAAACTATTATTTATCTTACTAAGTTTTTCTGGCACCTTAAATTTTGAGCCAGAGGCAGGTACCTCGCTAGCCTCACACTAATCTTGGTCCTGTTCCTGGGTGACCTGGGGTTTGGTTGTTAAGTCAAGAGGCTTGGGAGAACAACATGTTGATGAGCATGATGAGGTAGGAGAAATTCTTCTCTCTGACTCCTGCCTTTGCCAACACTCATTCTTTATTGAAGTGCAGTGGGAGAATTAGTCAGCCTCTTTCTCCACTTATTACTCAGTCCTCCCAAAGGGAGCAAGACTAGCTAAACTCATTCATGAGAGATAGCCTCTTGTATAATGTTTTACTAGAGTGATTTCGGTATTCTACCCTCTTTGCTACTTGTTTTTGACGGCCACTTCTTTGCTTTCCACTCTAATCTGATAAGCACAGTTGGGACTGCTCAGAGCCTGTGAGGCTCTTTTGTACTATCTGTTCTGCCAGTTACTGGGTGTGTGAGAGGTGGGTTTGAGGGCATCATGGCAGGAGTTGGGTGACAGAGCTTTGCGTGTGTTCTACAGACTTGCTTTATGCTAGGGGCATAGGTGAAGAGTTGGGGTGGCAAGCAGGAGGCCTGATCTTTCCCTTCAGTTCTGCTCTCACAGAGAGCCACAGTTAAGTGTGCCCCTTGATCTCCATGTCATTCCATGCCTGTTCTCTCTCAGTTGGAGCCGGGTGGAGAGGAGGAGGCGAGTAATTGGCACCTTAAACCTCCAAGCATCACAAGCCTTGGAATGTACAGACTGGCTCATGTAGCTTTTTTATTTCCTGGAATTGGTCTTAAAGAAGTAATTGAAAATGTACTAAAGATTTAAGGATGGTCACCGATGTGTTGTTTAAAGTAGCGAAAGCTTGGAAGCAATCCAGATGTTCAACAACAAGAAGTTGGCTATAAAAATTGTCCATTCATACCACACACCATTAAAAATAGGAGAAGCATATACATTGAAATGATGCTCTTAACATATTAATAAGTGAAAGAAGAAAATTACAAAATAGTATATGTAGTTTTTTAAACCCAAAATGTTATATTTGCATTAAGAAGTTGATAAAAACAATTACCAAAATATTGTTATTAATGATAGTGATGAAATTAGGGGTGATTTTTATCTTATTCTTTTTTTCTTACGTATATTTTATAATTTATAAACAGTAAACAGTAAATATGTTTTACTTATATAATAAAAAGGCCAAAAAACTTCAGAGAAAACAAACCCCACTTCCCTTTCTTAAAATAAGTCAAGCAGCAATAGAGGAATCTCTTGAGAAAATACAAGCTGTATATACCCATGAAAATAAGTCAATTGATTCCAATTTAAAGATTCTTTCCCTGCCTCCCTCCTCTTCATTTTCTTTCCCCATTTCCCCAATTCATAAGTTAGGGGAAAAAATTACAGACTGTGTCAGATTTTTAGCAAAGGATTCCTAGGATATTTTAAAGTTTTCTTGTGAAAGACATTATTTGTTAGCTTGAGGGAGAGACTGTTCCTTCCTGGGATGTGTCATATGAGAAAACATGAAGTTACAACTATGCCAACAGGCAAACTTCAAGCAGAACACTTTCTTCCAGAAGGCAGGAGACCTCAGTGGCTTTAGAACATCTGTCCCATCAAAGTCCACCTTAACCCCTTACTAACTTGTCAAAATGTGAGCAAGAGTTTAATATCTTTAAACTCAGTATCCTTATCTGTAAAATAAGGATAATAATACTCATCTTGCAAGACTGTTGTGAGATTTAGAGGTGATGTATGTAAAATTTCTAAAAATAACCTGGCACACACTAGGCTATCTTTTTTTTTTTTTTTTTTTAAAGCTTGGCACCTGAACTAACAACTGTTGCCAATCTTCTATTTGGGTTTTTTTTTTTTGCTTTTTCTCCCCCAATCCCCCCAGTACATAGTTGTATATTTTAGTTGTGGATCCTTCTAGTTGTGCCATGTGGGATGCCGCCTCAACATGGCCTGATGAGTGGTGCCATGTCCTTGCCCAGGATCTGACCCAGTGAAACCCTGGGCCACCGAAGTGGAGCACGCGAACTTAACCACGCGGCCACGGGGCCGGCCCCTAGGCTATCATCAGTGATTAGAAGTTGTTAAAATTCACAGGTACATAGCAACGTATGAGGCAAGAGAGATGGGAGTATGCATCAAATTGCACAGAGTACCTTGCTGTGGACACAAACACACCCACCACTCACAAAGACACCCTCTCTGAAGTCATCCTACTTACAGAAGCGAGAACCTCATCAAGCTGCCTCCCACCATGATTGGAAACAATGATGCCTTGGACATTGTGCTTCACAGCTAACTCTGCATCCTCCTTTGTCAAGATCCCTTTCAGGATGATGGGCAATTGAGTTATGCTCTGAAGCCAGGAAAGATCATCCCAGCAGTTGGATGGGTCTATGGAGGACATCTGGAGACAAGGCCCTGAACTCTGTGGGGAATAAAAGAGAAACTTAGTCCCGAACTCCTTCAAGACTGTTTGATCCATTCCAAAGATGAGACACATTTGGAGAGCACCATTTATAAACTTGAAAAGAGGAGCAACAATACTACTTCTAGCTCCTTTTCCTAACAAAATTTGTGTAAAAAGAATTTCTACTTCAATTGCTTATTCCTTAACCATTAATTGTGTCCCTGCTCAATAATGACATCAGGATCTGGGGACACAGAGACAAATAAGGCAGTCCCTACCTTAAAAGAACTCACAGTTTAGTAAGTGGGATAAGGTAAGCAAAAGCATTCGTAGGCCAATGTAAAGTGTTATGGCTGAGATATGCACAGAGTAATAAGAACTAAGCAATACCTCAATAACCCTAAATCAGATATTACCCAATATTTATCCTTGGCTCACCATGTGAACCAAATATCCGCAAATCACAACGTGTCCCTGGAATCTGAGATCAGGATTCTAGAAAACCTCAAGGCCCATTTGAGGTTAATGAGTAGAACTGTTGAGTCACTTGGCTGGGTATCACAGCTGCTCATTGCTGAAAAGGCTGGTATTGTTATCTCTACTGTAGCCGAAGGATTCCAACTTTACCATGGCTTGCTTTCTCTGGGGCATTCCATCCCATCTGACTGTAGGATTTTGTGTGTGTGTGTGTGAGGAAGGTTGTCCCTAAGCTGACATCTGTTGCCAATCTTCCTCTTTTTGCTTGAGGAAGATTGTCGCTGAGCTAACATCTGTGCCAGTCTTTCTCTATTTTTGTTTTTTTGAGGAAGATTAGCCCTGAGCTAACTACTGCCAATCCTCCTCTTTTTGCTGAGGAAGACTGGCCCTGAGCTAACATCTGTGCCCATCTTCCTCTACTTTATACGTGGGACGCCTACCACAGCATGGCTTTTGCCAAGTGGTGCCATGTCCACACCCGGGATCCGAACTAGGCCGCCGAGAAGTGGACGTGTGAACTTAACCGCTGTGCCACCAGGCGGGCCCCTGTCTTCCTCTATTTTATGTGGGATGCCGCCTCAGCCTGCCTTGATGAGCAGTGCTAAGTCTGTACCTAGGATCTGAACCTGCAAACCCTGGGCCGCCCGAGCAGAGCATGCAAACTTAACAACTATGCCATCTGGCCAGGCCCTGACTGTAGGATTTTAATGAGGGAAGTAGTCTTTGCAGTCACCTATTCATAGTTTCCAAACAAGTGTGCTGCAGTACCCTGGTGCCCCAGGGATGAGTTCTAGGTGTGCAGAGATATTGACCCCTCAGTTCTCAAGGCAGCAGGATGGAGCCTGGGCTGGCTATACTCCGTGGGCCAGTCATATTGGGTGTGAGCATCCTCTTCAGAGGGTCAGTTTATCTAAGTATGCTATCCAAAATTATCGTTTTCTAAGTGTGTCATAAAGCAGAAAATGTTGGAAGAACTTGTTTAGTTTACTCTCGTATTTCATGAAAAAATCCTTTCCCTAGCTTTCTTATTTCTCCATATCCAGCCCTGGCCAGAACACTTCTGGTGAAAGGATGGGCAACTCCAGGCATGAGAACATTTTGTCTTATATTCTGCTTGTCTGGAAGTTCTGGGTACCAGGAACCAAATCCACTTTTTGAACTGCTGCATTCCCAGTGTCTTGCACAGAACAGACACTCAATGAATTCTTGTGGAAAGAAAGAAGGGAGGAAAGGGGGATGGAAAGGTGCCTCCTGGATTGCTCGCCCATTGGCTCTGGTATCTTTCCTACCTCTTTAGGTGATCGAAGATCTTTCAGCAGTAAGTTTGTCTTCAAGTCCACTTGGTTTCGAATGTCATGTCGCCTGTTGCCAGTTATGGGTACATCTACAGTGATGACCAGAGCTTTGAAACCCAGCGATTCTACCCTCTGGATCAGCTGTTTGTTTAGCTGCCGGTCGCGCTGCACATAGAGTTGGAACCACCGGAGACCCCTGGGGGCAGTAGCAACAATGTCTTCAAGGGTACAGCTGGCATACGTGCTGGTGATATAGCAGATATCAGCTGCTTGAGCAGCTGCAAAGCAAATGACACAACTCAGGTTGGAGGAGATAGAGGCATTCTGGACTCGAATGAGAAGCCCTAGGAGTCTGTGTCGCCTCTGACCAGCTTGCCCTGTGAGTGAAGATACATCTTGACTTCATTCTGCTTCTCTATGGGGCAGGGATAGGAGGCGTTTGATCAGACTGGGAGGCCTAAAGCTGTCTGGGTCCCCCTCTGTACAACCTGTCTTACAAACCTTGCAGTTCATACTAAAATATTTCCAACTGAGATTCATTTAGTCCTCAGAACCATTTTGGGCCATGTTGCAGCTTTGAGATAGGAAATGGGCTTCTGGTGAACTCATCAATGAAGCAGAAGGGAATTAAAGAGGACAAAGGATGAGAAAATGTAACTCCAATGGAGAAGACTGAGCTTGTACTAGAAAAATCATGATATCCAAAGTGAGAAGAACACTAGTTCTACCACTTTTTACCTTTGTGAACTTAAGTCTCATTTTCTTTATCTGTAAAATGGAGGAAATACTAATGCCTCTTTTACAGGGTTAGTGGGAGATTAAAGAAGATACTAGATATGGAAGGATTTTTTAAATTACAAAGCGATGTACTGTATAAATGCTGGTGATAATAAGGTTAATGATGATGATAGTGATGATGACGTGGACAACTGCTGCTGCTGCATAGCATATTTCACATTTCTTGCTTTAATCATTTTCTGTACGATTCTCCAACAGGTTAATGTCACTACCATTCTACAATCCATGGGCAGAGAGTGTTGCCTAATCAAGAATTAATATTTTCAATTCCTGATGTCAACAGGAGATAACCCATTCTTTTGCCCCACCCTCAAAACAACACAACACATTCAACCATGAAGATTTAGTAAAGTAGTCACATTCATATAGGCTATTTGTATTTCAACCTAGCCAGACTTGATTCCTAACCAGATGGATGTCACTTTCAGCTCTAGAAAATTCTTGGATTCATTGCTTCCTATATCATGGAGTCAAAGGAAAAGAGCCCAGGGAAGCTCTGAAAAACTTGCGAAAAAACAGATTTGACTCAGGACAAAGATTACAGAGAAGCCACAGGAATATTTTTAACCCCTTCCTCCTTCCTTCTCTCTTCCCTTCCCTTCTTTTCTCTGCTCTTCTCTACTCCTTATTATTTTTTTGGTGGTGGTGGGGGATAAGGGAAGAGAATGAGGTGCTACTAGGAAGGAGACATACCCCACAAGAAACTTTTTGTCCAATAAGATGACAAAATCAATTGAGGTGAAAGAAAATGGAACATCTGAATAAGAGCACCTGCCAGGGCCTTGTGTTAGGACCTAATGTCATGAAACTCTCCTCATCTGAACTTCAGAGGCTCACCATTCAGCCCCAGCCTTGGCCCATAAGGGGTGAAAGAGAGCCCTCCCCTTGAGGCCACACTAAGCATCCTTTTCCCCACAGAGAGTGTGTCAGAGGAGCCAGTGTGCCTTTTCTGTGGGGTGGCTTGGTGGGATTTCAGATCTCCTAATCATCTGTAGCCCCCTCTCCCACTCTAACCATGTTTATTATGGAAAATGGGTATTTTCTCGATCTTAGGTGATACGTTCACAAACACAGCTTTAAGCATTCTTTTTTCCACCCTCCTTAATTCTAACCAGATTGCTGTCCCTAGGCCCTTTCTGTAGAGAAATCCTGGAGCTGCCTGGCCACGCTCTGAAGGATACCTCCTGCATACTTCAGGGCCCCTGGGAAGGGAGCCTCAAGGTGGAGTTTGTTCATACCTCTGGCTGTGCTCATTTCTCCATCAGGCCAGGCAAGGCAGTGGAAACCTGTGGGTGAGATGCAAATGGGAGCACTGATCTTCTCCCCTTGGATTATGGTCCTGGTGTCCACCTCTGACACATCTTTTAAGTACCGGGGACGGAGGCGAATTCTGCGCTGGACAACAAAGAGATTTTCTATTAGTGGGATTACTCTCCAGCATGCGGGTGCTACCTGGTACTGAGGCCTCCAGATTCCTGGTGCGGGTTTAGACCAGACTGTGTTCCAAGAAACCTCTGGTGGGGTCAGTTGGCTGGTAGCTGATTAGGCAGCAGAGACCAACTGAAGGCCCCTCTCCAGGAAGCCTCTCCCAAGCCTATTCCTTATTAACCTACCTCCTGTGTCCACACCATTCCCTGTCTTGCTCTGTCAAAGGTCTGTGTCTCTGAGCCATGCCCCCCTGACCAGACTCTCAGCACTTGGATGCTTTGATTCATTCATCATATCAAGCACTAGGGAAGAAAAGAATAAGCAGGAAGGAATTCCAGGCTCTTTCCCTCGAAGGTTAGAATCAAGTCTCCACAAAGTAAGAAAAGGTCACTGAAAGGACAAATCTCAGGGAACGATCATGGTGTTATTGTTTTTTTTACTAGCGGCTAATTCATTTGAAGATTTGACTTAAATACCGCTCTAGAAGAAGGCAGGAAAATTCACAATTAATACTTAAAATATGCTTTTAAGACCAATAGATACTTAGCCTCAGGGTCCAAAAATGCTTGTTTTTCACAAAATCTTGTTATTTCTGTACACAAACTTAGAAAGATTTTTCTGGAAACCCTGATTGTGCAAACTTGAGTTGGATAGCCTCAGTTACTTCATCTGTGAAATTGGAGCAATGATCCAAATTTCCTAATAGTCTTGTGAAGACAAAATGAGATAGAGCAATTAAAGTGCTTGGTAAAGGGCTAATTAGGTAGGGAAATACAGAGTATAGTGTTCACCTTGCATCCCATTTTTCAGTTTTCTTCTGACCTCTCTATCAGAGGGGTCAGCAAACTTTTTCTGTAAAGGACCAGATAGTAAATATTTCAGGCTTTATGAACCATACAGTCTTTGTCACAATTATTCAGCTCTGCTGTTGTCATGCAAAAGCAGCCATAGATAATATGTACATGACTGAGCTTGGCTGTGTTCCAATAAAACTTTATGTATGGATATCAGAATCTGAATTTCATATAGTTTTACATGTCACAAGTTCTTCTTGTTCTTTTGATTTTTTCAACCATTTAAAAATGAAAAACCATCCTTAGTTTGTGGGCCATACAGAAATAGGCAGTGGGCCTGACTTGGCCTGTGGGCTGTGGTTTACTGACCCACGCCCTATCCCCTGCTGTTCCAGTCCAACCCTTGAATTGCTCTTCTTTCATCCCTAAGACTCCTTGGGTCTTCATATTTCTTCTAACCTGAGTCCTCTTTCCTGTCGTACATTATCTCCTCAAAACTAGAAGTTTAGGAACTGAAGACATTAGGGCTATCCAGCAGCTTCTCCTCCCTGCCCAAGTGACTGGTGACCTTCTTGTCCTATCTCGTCAGGTGGCAAAGCTTCTGGGAAACAGAGGAGGAGCGACTCACTTGTTCCAGTTCTGCAGAGGCACTGAGATAAGTTCTCTCTCTGTATCCATCCTTTCCCCACCCACCTGTCCACGCTCCAACCTCCCCTCAAAGCAAAACAACAACTACAAAAACCATTATTACAGCTTGAGTACTCTGTTCTTTGGAGGCAGCAGCCAAAACTGCTACTTTCCAAGGAGCTCTCAACCAGTGCATCCTAGCTTAATAATAGAAAGGATACAGAAGACCAAACTTTTTAAATGCTGCGATGTTGTCTTCCTTTGTGAAGCCTTCACCAGCTCCTCCTTCAATATAATCCCAAGTTGTCTTAGAGAGACGCTCCCGTGCCTGAGCCTGAAAGTCTGTCAAACACACGAAGGGCATTTCTGGGGCTTCAAAGGATAAACCAAAACAAAACAAACAAAAACCAGTAAGAATACTTCAGACGTAGAGGAGAGAGCGAAGAGGGGCTACAGCATGAAGCTATTCAGACTCAGCATTAACCCCCTGTATTCTTTATCTCAATGGACGTACTGGCAAAGATGCTGATACCTCAGCCAGAAAGCAGGGAGTCATGTTGCACTCCTCCATTCTCCCACCCTCATCCCCGAGTCCTGATTATTTGGTCTTCGAAATACCCCTCATGTCTGTCCCCTCATCTCTATGCCCCCTGCCTCAAGCCTACTTGAGGCCCCACCACCTCTTGGAAGATTATTACAAGAATTTCTTATCTTTGTCTCTTAGCCCCCAGATTCACTCTCCATCTTGTTTCCCTCCAGCTGCCTGGGATCTTTCTAAAATGCAAGTCTGATCATGCCTCTTGTCTTTGAAGGGCCAAAATCATGGCATTCACAGCTTTCCAGGACACAGCATCTAACTGTCTCACCAGCTCCATTTCTCTGTGGCTTTTCCTTGTCATTTGAGTCACTGAATACTGGAGGGCTATTTCATACCTCTGTGCCTTTTTGGGGGGAGATCCATCAGGGTAGGAAAATTGGGACTGAATTGATACTTATATCTGGGAGTTCCCAGGAACCTCTGGATGTATGATTTGCCTGGGGCTGTAGTTCATGTGGGGAAGGAAGCTGACATCTTTCAACTCCTCAGTTGGGTTATTGAATATGTTGCTAATTTTGACACCAAGAAAACAACATATGTTACCTCCATTAGTTCCCATCCCCAATCTGAACCCTGTAAACCTGGAGGTTAGTACTTCTGATACAACCACCCCTGAAAGAGGAGAGGGCAGGTTTGGGGGTAAATCCCTCCAGTAGGGGCAAGAGCAATGGGAATACTAGCTGCAGATATGCTGAAGGCACTGGTTGCAATCAGTCACAGAATGTAGAGCTCCTGCATGAGAGGATTCCAACAGGAAAGACTGAGAAATCTGTAGTTCACAGCTCTAGACATCTCCCTGGCAGTTGGCAGTGGGGTAAATATTAGTTAAAGGCCATGAGTAGAAATGGAATGACTTAAGTCATTGACTAAGAGATGGGAAAAAGCCCTAGGAACTAGGGATTCAAACACAAATGGGGCAGCTCTTCTAACGGACGAGGGGGCCAAGAAGGCCAAATGAAAAGTAGGGTGCTGGAAATCTTGGTGGGAGTAGGGATGGAGCAGAACTGACCTGAGGGCATCTAGGGCCACATCAGAATCTAGTCATGTAAAACAGAGAAGTAACCTCAAACACCCACCTAAGGGGCTAAGCAGAAAGAAGTTATATGACAGACAGAAAACAGAGCTCCTGGGATGTGCGGTGGGATCCAGATGGAGGCTAGGGGGAGGAATTTGGAGCACAGCCACAGAGCTTTTTATAGGCAACGCACCCTGTCGATGGGTGGGCAGGGAGCTATTGAGGTACTGAGTTGAGTTTGACAAAGTATAGCAACCGTATCTAATTTATCTTATTCCTATTCGACTCTTCGAAGGCTCAGTAACTTTAGTTGAATGAATTAATCATTGTGTTTATCCAACTGTATTTAATCACTAATTTATACCTCTGTGTGCATAGAAGAGTTAACACAACAGGACTGAGAATGTTATCCCTTGAAAGGCCTGCTTTCAGGGTTGGACCTTGGCTGAAGTCTGGGAAATTGGATTTTGGGAAGGTTCCCACCAGTGCCTGATAAGGATAGCTCACTATTCTAAACTGTTTGTGCAAATAACGTGGTTTATGCTGAACATCTGCTTTCATTCTGGAGAAGCTACCGTTTTGGTATGGGTTAGGCAGAGGGTGTTTATATGACCAGCCCCCAACAAAATACCTGGGCACTGAGTCTCTAATGAGTTTCCCTGGTAGATAAAATTTCATACATGTTGTCGCAATCCATTGCTGGAGGAATTAAGTGCATCTTGCTTAATTCCACTGGGAGAGGACTCTTGGAAGCTTAGACCTGGTTTCCTCTAGATTTTGCCCCTTGAGCTTTTCCCTTTGCTAATTTTGCTTTCCATTCTTTCGCTGTAATAAATTATAGCCTCAATTATATGCTATGTGCCATGAGTCTTCCTAGTGAATCACTGAACCTGGGACCCCCCAACACACTTTGTAGCCCCAGGCATTAGGTTAGTACATGACGCTGAGGTGCTGTTCATAAATGTTCATTACTTGAACTTAACATTCCCCTGTCTGTCATCTCTCTGCCTTGTTGAATGAGAATTTTCCACCAGGTTTCAACTCCTGATCTCTCAACAAATCTCCATATCCTATACATTACACACTCACAGAAATGTTTTTCTGCAGATTTCTAGTATAGAAACTCAACAATGCTTGTGTCTAATCCAAGAGAAATGGCTCAAATGCACTCAGGATTACTTGCCTGGAACAATGTGAATTATGTCATCTGAAAGCATCTTTATATATACTAAACACTATTTTATCTCATTTCTGTCTACTATTTTCTTTTCTATCTGCTATTTCCTTTACACTTCCCTGTAAAGTAGGTAGAGAAGGTATTAATCTCTTCATTTTGCATTTGAAGAAAATGAGGGCTAGGAAATGAAATAACTTGTGAAATATCAGGCCATAAATTATTACAGGGGAAGGCTCAGAATAATGTCTTCTGGTAACGTCTAAAGATAAACATTCTCCATTTTCAATTCCATGATGCAAAAAAAAAAAAGAGTTGGTTCACATAAATTACTTGTTATATTGAATTTAAAAGAATTTCTTAGGGTGAAAATACGATTATGATGCATTTTTTTTTCATAGCATATATAAAGCTTGGTAGAGTGCTGAGCCCACTATTTTTATCAGAGGTCCAATATAAGGCTTATAGTTGAAGAGAAGGGCAACTTCGTTGTTCAAAGCTTTCTCTAAGTTTGGGAGGGAGACTTAGCAGTATACATTTTTATGTGTTCCAGTTTGATCCATACCAGACTTAAAGACACCAGAAATTAAAGGGAGGATCCAAGTTTTCTAATGGCTTTCTTGTGTTTCCATTTTATTTGATCTCCATTTCAGTATTTTTTCTTCTTTTCTCCTCTATCCCAACAGTCCAAGAGGAAGAGAAAGGGGAGGAATGGATAAAAGTGTCTTGCACCCTGATCAAGAACTTGAGCTCGTTTAATCCATTCATGCATTTTGTCTCATGGTAAAAAATGGTGAGGCACAACTAGCATACCAGTGATAAGGAAACTAAAGTCTAAGAGTAAGGACATTCAGTGGTACCTGTTGCTAATGATGTGAGGTTCAAATAGTTTTCCCTAACCACGGGAAGGGGGAAGGACACTGACTGGGGCCAGTAGACATTTCAAGGCAGAGTTTGCTTTCTTCAATATTGCCATTTGATCTAATGCAGTTAGGCTAGATAACAAATTGTCTTCCTTTGAAGGTTTCATCTGATTCTGTGCTACCCCAAAATGTGTCTTTTTGGCTTGATTATTTTTGAGAGCAAAAGAAACTTCTCAGGAAGAAATTTTGACCCTTCCCCTGACTGCCTAAAAGGATTTAAGATAGCAGGCCTGTTCCAGGAAGGAGCTATCACCATAGAGAACTATAGTATAATATGAACTAGGGGTGGTAGTCAGGGAGGAACCTAATAAGGCCCATTTGATCAAAGTCCTCTCATTATCTTTACAAGACATGACAAATATTTATTTACCAAATGTTTGCTTTTCCATCTCCATGTGGATTGCCTTCCTCCCCTTTGAATCCCAAACCACTACCCCCAACATCCTCCTTTATCTTTAGCTGAAGATGGTATTTAAGGTGGTGGCTTCAGACGTTTTGGTGAATTACTCAGTTTTCCTGGTTTTCTCCCATGTATACATGTTATTAAATCTGTTCGATTTTCTCCTGTTATTCTGTCTCATGTCAATTTAATTCTTAGCGCAGCCAGAAGAATCTATAAGGGTAGAGGAGAACTTCTTCCTCCCCTGCAACTCATACAATTCATGTTGGTGTCACTTCAGGAACTCTTGGCTATCAGAATTTTTATTTGTATGAAAAATTCCTAGGCATTCTAAAAGAAGTCTCAGAGTGGAAATTGCAGGGTAGGTCATTGAGAGGCCAGAGGGGAAGCAAAGGCTGCCTCTGATGACCCCCTTTAGGTGCTTGGTACTGCAGGGTGGTATCCTTCAAGACCTTCTGAGTTAGTTCCCTGGGAACTTATGCCCAGTTTCCCAAAGGGGTGGTAGACATAATGTCAAGGCTACACTTTGAGGGCTTTGTTTCAGAGATTACACTGTTCCAGGTTGGCTGAAAGAGCTTTAATTGTTGTATATGGGGTGATAACCTCAAGGTGAGTGACTGCAAAGCCTAGGGCCATCACCATAGCAATGGCAGTATTGAGAAAGGAGAAGTTATAGCCAGAGGAGGCCCTGGTCATGGAATGCATGGTGGCAGAAGGGTCCCAGAGCTGTTGGGCGCACAGGCAGGGTCAGGACCAAAGACATGAATCAATACCACCTGTGGCTGAGGGAGGTGAGCCCCCAGGGAGTCCCCAAAACGGGGAGGAAAGGTCAGAGTGAAGGACTTAGATTCCAAGGAACATCAGACCAGATAGAGTAAAAATGAGACCAGCATGTTTCTAACTTTGGAGTGGCCTGAGGAACTAAAGATTCCATCTGTATGGAGTGAGGAACAAACGGGCTAGTGTGGGTCTGACAGGCACCAGTCTAGTCAGATGCTGCAAGAATTGACTGGGGTTTCTATCTGCCCAGGATCAGTTCTGGCCTCTTCCCTGAGCCCTCACACATTGTGAATTGAGGACTCAGGACCCATTCCAGGTCATGATGGCCACTTTTTTTGTTTTATTCTGTTTTGCATAAAAGTAATCTCTGCTCTTCAGCCCACCACCCCTCAGCCACTCTCATTAGCCAGTTTTCCTTGCCAGTCATTAAACTTCCCCTCTTGACCTGTAAGCATGTTCTACCATGAGGAGCAGGATGTTTCAGTTCTTCAGAACCTCTTTTGCAGTAGTGATGGGGAGTGACTCATGTCTTCCTTTCACTCTAGGAGCTTTGGTTATCATGGGTTGGAGGAATTTTTGAGGCTCTGAGAGGAGGTACATTTATATTAGGGATATGCTTACCCTGGGGCTATGTTGACCCAATTAGTTCGTTAGCTACCCACTGTCCCCCCTCCCCAAGCCATAATGATCACAAATCCTGCCTGGTGAGAATTATAAGACAATTAGAATGGTTGTGCTTGATGGAGCTGAGAGGGTCTTTAGAGAGATGGAGAGATGTGCACAAGCTGACACCGTAGCAGAATTTAAAAATGAACCTACGTCTCCTGTCTCCTTATTCAGTGCTCTTTCTGACATAGTATGTGACTCTGACAATTACCTCTGGATAGCCTGGATAGCAACATTGCCTGGAATTCACTTCTTATTTGAGAATTAACTTCTTGGCATAACTTAAGGTTTTAGAGACTTATCCACACGGATTTCATCATTCCAACTCCTCCTCTACTCCTTCTGCCCCTGGTTGGTTAGCCAAGATCAGCAAAAAGGGCTGAAGCTAGAGTACAGGGTAAACTCTTGGTTATCTAATTAGTAGACTAGAGTTAGTGGCAGACTGCTTCAGGGAGGTTGCTGACACTTACTAGTTGCATGAGCATAGGCAAGTTACTTCCTCCCTGTGGGCCTCATTTCCTCATTTGAAAAACTATAGTTTTCTATATATTTCAGTTTAATCTCTACCAGATTTGGAGCCACCAGAAATTAAAGATCGGGCCGAGGTCCTTCAAGTCATCACATTCTGTGCTTCCCTTGCTTGTAAATGCAAAGATCTCTGTTTAGACAAGATCATGTTAACATTCTAGTTCAGCACTTACTTTGTAGCAATAAAGTACAAAACGGGAAACCAGCACATTATTTGAGCTTATTTCCTAACACCGAATAGCTGGGTGCTCCCAGCCTTCCTTCCCTCTTCCTCACCAACTTTGAGGCCTCTCTTTTTACAAGCTGTTCTGGCATGTGGGACCATCTTATGGCTTCTGTGAGGAGCTATTTGACCAGTCACGACGCCATTTCCCTTTTACAGGAGGATATGGGTTCTCATCCACATGTTCTCCCTGCTCACAGACCAGGTAATCCATCTCACTACATACAGATGCCTCTTCCTCCTTCCTGAATTTCTCCAAACTATTTGCTGATTTTTTCTGAGAAATCTTTCTCACCACTTCTCCCATTTCCTTAATCTCTCCCATCTCCTTTCCTTTTCCATTTGTAAACCAAAAATAACTCCATAGTGGCAGATGAGGTTAGTGCTGTGGAGTCCCTTGGATCAAGAACAAAAAAATAAAAACATTTTGACGCACTTAGACTGGGTAAAGAAGCTCCAAAACCTTCGAAAACACCCTCAGAAGCAGCTTAAGATTTCTTCCTTAAGTTGCCACTAAGCTCTCTGTTTCTCTACTTAAGCCTGCTTTTCCTCATCGTCAGCATTTATGAAAAATAAATGAAGTATTTATTACACAATTTTCTTGGTTTTCAGTTTTGGCCTATGACTAGAAATGCAACAACATTGCTTTATACTCATTTGCATTGCAAATATGCCAATTTTCTGCTGCTTTGTTAATTAAGTGGGTATTTTCCAGTCACCTGGGAATCCAACCGCTATTTTAATAGCTTTCTTTCTATAGGAAAATATGTGTTGAATTCCAAACAAATGACTTCCAAGTAGAGTTTTGGACCACAGGTGTGTTATAAATTGTGTGCTTTCTATGAGGTGTTGGAGACCGTTTAGGACATTCTGGGAGACATTGATCCAAGAGCTCATACGGTGGTGTGTTTTTTTTGAGGAAAATTAGCCCTGAGCTAACATCTGTGTCCATCTTCCTCTATTTTATATATAGGACACCTGCCACAGCATGGCTTGATAAGTGGTGCTTATGTCTGTGCCCGGGATCTGAACCGGCAAACCCCAGGCTGCCAAAGCGGAGTGCATGAACTTAACTGCTCTGCCACAGGGCTGGCCCCTCATATGGTGTTTTGAAATGTTAGAGATGTTCTTATTCTATTGAGCAGTGGAATAATTTGGTTACACAAAGACCTTTGGAGACAGCATGATGATTCCTTAATAATAATAATGACAATAAGATTGCAATGATGGCACTGTGTAAACTGTTTTATGTTCATTAATGTTTCGACCCTTGTAATAATCCCCAAACATAAATATTATTATCCCTATTTCACAGATGAGAAACCTAAAGTTCAGAGAGATTAAAATCTTATGCCCAACATCACACATCTTAATAATGTGTTCTGACTCCATAGCCTGGCTCTTAAGCATCATCAAAAGAAGCAAATGTGTACAGACAAGTGTAGTTTATAGACTGAGGGAGCTTGTGTTCAAAATGCCATGGGTGTATGCAGCTTTGCTTCCTTGCCTCCACAAAATCATAACTCAATCAGAAAGGAAGAAAATTTCACTATTTAGCTGGCGTAGGGCAGGAGTATTTGCTATCCCAAAATGTGTCTCTTTGGCTTGATTATTTTTGAGAACAAAAGATTCAGGAAGAAATTTTGACCTTCTCCCAACTGTCTAAAAGAACTTAAAATAAAAAGCCTGTTACAAAAGCTATCACCATAGATAACTCTAGTAGAATATGAACTTCATGTGGTAGACAGGGAGGAACCTAGCAAGGCCCATTTGATCAAAGTCCTCTCTACCTCTCATTGTCTTTATAAGGCATGACAAACATTTATTTACCAAACATTTGCTTTTCCATCTCCATGTGAATTGCCTTCCTCACCCTTGAGGTCCTAAACCACTATTCCCAACATCCTCCTTTATCTTTAGCTGAAGATGGTATTTAAGATGGTGGCTTGAGCCATTTTGTTGAGTTACTCAGTTTTCCTGGGTGTCTCCCATGTATACATGTCATAAAATTTGATTTTCTCCTGTTATTCTGTCTCATGTCAGTTTAATGCTTAGAGCATCCAGAAGAAGCTAGAGGGTAGAGGAATATTTCTTTCTCCCCTATACTTGTCATAAATAACGACCGTGAACATTTAAATCAATTTTAACAGTCTACAGAGCACTCTTCCATCTATTATTCCATTTGATGCTCACAATAACCTGGTGAGATAAAGGGTGATCAGAAAGTAGATGTTCAAGAGCCTGTTTTATAGATGACAAAATTAAAACCCAGAGAATGCAATTGAACTATCTATGCTCAAAGATGAGAATGGCAAAGCCTGACCAGGAACCCTTCTGCCTTCTTTAGATATACTTGAGCTAGTATAGAGTATTAGTGGTATATTAGGAGACGTTCAGGTCTCTGTTCTGTAGGGTTGGAAGAACTGCGTAAAGTGAACTTGGTCAATTCCTACAAAATCTAGACCATTGGGAAAGGTGTCCTGTGTAAAGATCACTGCTCTTGCCCCTTCATTTGCTCAAAAAGGGTGGAATGTGCAAAACAGATGTCAGAAACTACACAAATGTTCAGAACAAGCTCTCAACTCTATTGTTTTCCCCACTGACTTTAGGTCTTGTTGGTGTCTCTATACCTAATAGCGGCAGTCACTGGGACGCAACAGGAGAGAGCCGAGAAAGGGTAGAAGAGTTGGGGACGGAGAAAGCCAGCTGTGGAATGGAGCTTTGTCTCTGCCCTCCTCCTAGCACCACTCACTATGGCAGCTACTCTAGGTTGTATTTCTAAAGACCATTGCTTTCACCTGCTAATGAGTCTCCATAAGGCATCAATACCTGAAGGAGTCCCTAGAGGCAAGAAGAGCTTTGTAACTTGGCAAACAGGGGCTCAAACCTCAGCTCTGCTACTTGCTCACCATGATTCCATGAAAAAGTTATTTGTGAAAGAAGAATATTAACAGCTATCCCATAGGACCCTCATGAGGAGTAAACACTATAGCCCATATAAAGTTTCTAGAACAATGCCTTGTAGAGAGTAGATCATCAATAAGTAGTAGATCCATTTGTGTTATTCCTTTTGTTGATGGTATGTGCACACTCATCTGAGGCTCTGGAGGTTGAAAGTTGCTTCAAGATTTGAGTAATTCTGTGATAGTGTAGTTCGAACCTTGTGTCAAAATTTACTCGCTAGTTTCTCCACCAAGGTTTACTGAGTACGTGCTATTAGCCGGGAAGGCAGAGGCATTTACTGCTCATTATGTGCTCCTCAACATTTCCCAGTTGCTTAAAGATGTGCAGAGTTATATGACTAGTTCTGGCCAATGGGCTAGGAGTGGAAGTGAAATGTGATAATTCTAGGCCAAGAATTTAAGAGCTCATATGTGATCCTCTGCCTTTCTTTTCTCGTGCCACAGCAATCTAGAGGCATGGGCTCCAGAAGGCATAGCTATAAGATAGAGGCAGCTTGGATCCCTGAATCACCGTTTGGAATGGAGCAGCCCTGGAGATCAGATGATTTCATATGAGCAAGAAGCAAATATTTGTGTCACTAAGATTTCAGGGTTTATTCTTTACTACAGCATAGCCAAACATAATCTGATAGTTTATCTAGGCATTGTGCTAAACACTAGAGATTTAAAATAAAACTAATATGATGTCGATCTCTGCTCTCAAGAAGCTGAGAGTCAGAGGAGAAGACAGATTTCAATAGCTCGTTCTCTGTTAGTTGATATGACATAGAGCATAACAGAAATCCTTTTCTGGGAAAAGTTCTCTGGGAATTTGCGAATATTCCCATTGTCTCTCAAACGGTATCCCATTGATGATGTTCTACTCCATCTAGTCTAGCCATCTCCAATTCTCATCTACCTATAAAATTAAGATATGAATATCTATCTCATAGTGATCTTGTGAGAATCAAAGGATCTTGTAAAATGCAGAGTAGCCTAGGGATTAAGAGGAAAGACTTTGGGAGTTGTGCTTCCTGCTAGGAGGTAGAATATAATCAAAAGCTATTTCTCCTTTTATCCTATTTCCAGACCCTATTACACGCCATTGATCTATTTGTCTGTCTTATACCAACACCGCCCTGACTTGATCACTGTTCTTGGGCAGTTCTCCCCAGGTTGATCTATAGATTCAACTTGACTCAATCACAATCTCAGGAGGCTCTTCATTACAGGGAATTGGTACCTATTTCCAAACAAGTTTATTCCCCAAAGAAACTGTGCCAGTCCAATTGTTTGAGAAACACGCACTTTTTTGCCTTTTAGAAGCAGTAGCCATGTCAGTGTTTTCCTCTACCTGAGGCCAGGAAGCAGTGGTCATGATACGAGGAGTACCTGAAGGCAAGGAGTGTACTTTTTAGATTTTCCACCACCCTTTCAAGTAAGCATATTTTGACCCATTTTCCCTCGAAAGGACACCCATAAATATTTCCCCAGGTGGTTCTGAGACTTAACTTCGCTAGACGTAAGCTTTGGTATAGTGTCTTTCAAGCAAACCTTCCTTTGCCAGTCCCTTCAGTGTCTACTACATGTCCCTACAAGCCTCTCGCCTTGGAAACCCACAGTTACCATTGACGATGATCCTACCTGCCACTTCATCTCCTTCCTCAGCTCCAAACTCCCAGAAATGACCCAACAACAAACCTGATCTTAGCATCTTCCAGTACCTGGGAAAAGTGGTGTCTGGAGGCAGCCACTCCAAGCCAGACTCACTACTCTGTGATTGGAAAGATACATCACTACCCAGAGCCCCAGGAGTACAGAAGTGGGTCAAGGCTAAAAATTAATCTTTACATGGGAACCCCATCCAGCTTGGAAGTAAATCAGCAACTAGGCCAGAGTACGGTTAATTTTTAAAGGAACATTTTGTGCTTTACAAAGTTCCCTCATAATTAAGCAAAATTCCTTAAAAAATTAAACTTCAAAATAAAATAGTTGCTTATTTGCTCCCCAACTATATATTTTCCCAATTCATCAAAGATGGTTAGACGAAGGGACTGGGTTAGTTCACGTAGAGGATTTCAAAAGCCCCCCGTGTCGTAAAGGAAAGACTGGTCTGGGGAGCGGGGGGAGGATGGGTTAAGAGCAACCACGGCCCTGGAGCCCATGGGCAGAGAGCAGTGGGGAGTCAGGCAGGATGGTGTGAGAGGCCTGACCAGAGACTGGTAGGGGAGGTAGGGAGAACCATTCATGTTTTTGAGTGGAGAAATGCTGCAGTAATGTAGGCAGAAGGCTGGAAAAGCAAATGTGGAGAACACGTGAAAAAAAAATGAATTCTCCAAGAATAGTCCTGTGGGGTTCGCTAAAGATCACTAATTACTATCTAATTTATCCAGGTACTTTCCTCTGTGCTCCTGTCCCAGCTCTTGCCATACCCCATTAGGAATGTAACAACAACTAGCATTTATGAAGTGCTTACGATATCCCCAACATGTTGCATGTGCTCTTTCATTTGATTCTCACAGCAGGCGTATGGGTAAATATTATTTTCCCTATTTTTCAGAAGAGAAAATGAACTTAATTAATTTGCCCCAGCCTTTCATCTGTAATGAGCAGAACTGGGGTTTGAACCTAGCTGTAGCAACCATTCGGCGGTATGTGGAAAGTTCAGGCTGTTCTGAGGACTGTGGCAGTGGGATTTGCCTGTCTTTTAGAATCTGTAGTTGGAGTTAAAAATAAGTTTCCTGCTGATTTGTTGTATTTTTCCCACTCGAGGCTCATTCTTCATTTTCTTAGAGGGCAATTGCTGCTTGTTGTATCAGCACTAGATGGCAGTATTACCTCAGAAGTGGCCTTGTTCTGGGCTCTGGAAATCCCTTTTTCCTAGCACTTTTCACCCTTCCACAATCAGCCTCTAGCCCATGCTCTCAGTCAGCTCTCACATCACCTGGCCTGCTCACTGCCCTCTGATCCAGACTTTCCACGGCCATTTTCCATTCTTGGGCCTCCTCTCTCCCTTCCAGGAGACGTTCCAGTGTGGAGGGCACGAACACCGATCCTGGAGTATAACACCTGAGCACAAACCTGCAGCTACTTACTGACTTCCACACACACAACATCTCCCACATTTTAATGAGTTAATACTATGACACTCTGGTAGCAGATAGAATAGCGGAATTTATTCTATTAGATTCTCAAGTTTAAATCTAGTATGAGGTCCTAGGAACCTTTTGAATCTGATCCTTGCACTGAGCTAAGGAACATCCTCTCTTCCAAGGCGACATTGATGTCAGGCTATGATGCCTTAGCCTAAAGGAATTAATCTCAATGGAGGCATGGAAGGTCACAGGCAGAGCTATTTGAGGTGAGCTCTTTTGCAGCATTTCTTGAATTCCAGATTTGGGTTCATGACAGGCCCAACCTTGGATCTGACACTGGGTTTGACAGGGCAGCATCAGTGGGCTTAGAAGATGTTTCAGGATGAGGTTGTAAAGAGATGCTGGGTTTTTCTCAGGTAGCCGTGGAGTACCTGTTGAACAATGTGCCTGCTTTCTTTGGGTGAGGAGAATTCCTGAACAGTCATGGCCCAGCTTCTGAGAGAGCAAATATGGATCCATGAGCAGAAAGGAATGCCCAGTGTCCCATGATGCAGAGCACTCTGGGCCTTCCTGGTCCCTGCCATCCGTCTTGCTTGAGCTGATTCCAGAAGTCTGGATGAGCCCTGGACTTTGAGGTTTGTGTCCCAGCCCATCAGGATTAAAGTCCTACCTGACCCTTTGGAGCTGTGGGTAGGTTAATATTAACCTTGGATTGTTGAAACCCCAAACCAAACCAGCCATGGATGGGGCCAAGTCAAACCAAGGGGCAGTATGCATCTTTCTTCAGCCACTGAGTCCCTTTTAGGCTATAAGGTTGTGGCTGCACCGTGTGTGGGGGCAATTGTGCAGAGTGAATCACAGGGAGGGATGGGAAGACAGCCTGAAGAAGGGCTTGCTGGAGAGCATGGTTATAGGCCAACAACTTGTCATGGGGCTGTATGTTTTATAGGGTATAAAGTAGGAAAGAAAAGTGTCTCTCCAGCTGCTGCGTTTGCTACAGAGATCAGATTTGATTGGGAGCAGATGGAGTTTCTGGACGTGGAGGGGAGCTAGGTAGCAAGAGCTGGGATTATGAACCTTCCTAAGATCATGGAGAAAGTTGGGTGCTGGGTATAGGACAAGATTCAGGATCTCAGAATCTTCTGGGTGTCTGGGGTCATGGGCATGGGTGTCCACATGTGAGATGACTTGAGATCAACAGCCTGTTGATGTGAGAGCTGTTGGCATCTTGGAGATGGTTTGTATTCTTTGGGAGGTTTATATGTGAGTGAGGTCACAGGGGAGGGAAAGTTGGTGCAGAAGAGAAAGTTTCGTCTATTGAGAAAGCAGTAATGTCCTCCCTAAAGTCATCTCACAGTATGACGTTCTCTGTGCTAAAACACCAGGGTGCCTCACAGCTGAGCTGTGACAAAGTGTGTAAGGGGCCTAGAACTGTGCCTAGTACTTGTAAGTGCTCAATAACTGGAAGTTAGTGTTACCTTTAATAATAATAATCAACATCATTTATAGGACATTTACTATGTGCCCCACGGCGCTCTAAGGGCCTTATATATATTAATTTATGAGTAAGAGGGATCATCTTTGTCCCCATTTTACAGGTAGGGAAACTGAGGCAAACAGAGAAAAAAAAAACAAGTTGTCTAAGGTCACATAGCTAGCAAGTAGCAGAGTCAGGATTCAAAGCCAGGCAATCTGGCCCCAGAGTCCACCGTCACCTATTACGTTATTACTTAATACTACAGAGAGTAGCTTATAGGAGACCAGAGGAGGAAGAGATTTCTTCTGGTTGAAGTGACCAAGGAAGTGGGTAACACAAATAAACAGGTGTTTCAGCTGGCCCTTTAACATAAGTTTAGCTCTATTTTCTGCTCCCAACCCCAGTCCTTGGGTCCAAAACCGAGCCCACAGTTTCTGCTTCTACATGAATGAGGGCAAGGGTATTAGCTGAGGCCTCAGACCTGCTGAACCCAGGGCCTGCCAAGAGTGGGAGACCAGTGGCCCGGCTAGTGAGGGACTCTAAGAGACTGCCCACATCTTCACAAAAACTCTCACTGCTCACTGGCTGACTTTTGCCTCTACTTGCACCTAAACACATTATTTTCATGCCTCTGCCTTATACTTGGTGTTCTTCCTGCATTATTCTTATCACTCCTACTCGTCCTTAAGACTCAGTTAATGTGTCTCCCCATCCATGAAGACTTCTCCAGCGCTGCCAGGCAGAGCTGGCAGTGTGTGTGTGTGTGTGTGTGTGTGTGTGAAACTCATCACACTGTGTTCCAATTGGTCTATTATGGCCGTGGCTTTTGCAGGACTTTGAGTTCCTTGAGCCCAAGAACCAGGTTGTATTCATTCTTGAATCCCACTGTCCAGCACAAAGTCTCATGCACAGTAGGCACCTGATGATTATTTGCTGTAGAATTAGAGAACAGATATTAAAACCTGAATTCTCAGACAAAGAAACAGTATAGAATGCAGTCAGCATCATTCATTCCCATCTCTACCCAGCTTCTCCCTCCTCTCTCTCCTTTCTGCCATGGGTCTCACTGGAAGAGGATGGCCAATTTAATGCAAAGGTCATGATATCTTTGACTCTTGGAATGTTGACTGATGTTCACATTGCTGAATCTGCAATGACCTCAGTAGATCCAAGGGCCAAACTCCAAGTGAGCATACCAGGTCATGTTGGTATAACCAGCTTCATGGGGGGTGGCTTTACTAAGTCCGAAGATTCTGATCAGTTCCTCTCTTGCCCATACATGGCACCACTGACTCCTGTTAGAGCACACCACTGTGAATGATGAATGAACTGCACTAGGTCCAAATGGACTAACTAGGCCTGCTGTGCCACTATGGGAAAGAGCAGACTTTGGTGCCTCTGAAAAGCAGCTGCCTGCAGGTACCCTTTTCCCTCGCTCTTAATACGCTAAATTTGTAAGCCCTCTTTCCCTGGAGGTCTTCTGTGTGTGCTCAGGGTTCATTCCTTGAACTAGGGCTATTCAGGATAGGGATATTCAGATTCCATGAACACTCCACGTGGCTGTTCTTATACTTCATTCTGCTTCAAACCTGTTTATCCACAAGCTGCTTCATTGACTCCCTAGAATCATGGGTTGACTACAATCTTTTTTTAAAAATTGAGATTCATAATAGTTTACATCATTGTGAAATTTCAGTTGTACATTATTTCTTGTCTGTCACCACACAAGTGCTCCCCTTCACCTCCTGTGCCCACTCCCCACACCCTTCCCCTGATAACCACCGAACTGTTTTCTTTGTCCATGTGTTTGTTTATATTCTGCATATGAGTGAAATCATGTGGTGTTTGTCTTTCTCAGTCTGGCTTATTTCGCTTAGCATAATACCCTTCAGGTCCATCCATGTTGTTGCAAATGGGACGATTTTGTCATTTTTATGGCTGAGTAGTATTCCATTGTATATAAATACCACATCTTCTTTATCCAATCATCAGTTGATGGGCATTTGGATTGTTTCCAGATCTTGGCTATTGTGAATAGTGCTGCAATGAACATAGGGGGTTGACCATGATCTTAAAGATTAAACTACAGATGGCCCGATTGCCCAAGGCTCCACCCCAATTATTTCTGCTAAGGATTGCTGGTATGATTCTTGATCATTTAAGGCCTGAGGCATGAAAAAAAGAAGTGGGAGAGAAGGCAGAAGCAGAAATAGATCACAATTACGGTTTCCGAGGAGCTGAAACAACCTTAGGTTTCATTTTTTTTAAATTAGAATATAATTTACACACAATAAAGCAACTGCATTTTAAGTGTACAGTTTGATGAATTTTGACAAAACTGGTGTAATCACCGCCACAATCAAGATATTGAACATTTTCATCACCACAGGAAATGTCCTTGTTTCTTTCCAGTCAATGCACTCCCACCCACAGTGCTGATCAGGTTCTGATTTCTATCACCAGAGCTTAGTTTTGCCTGTTCTAGAACTTGAAATTATTGGAATCAATTAAATGATTATTTACGCATGTATAGCTTCTTTCACTCAACAAATGCTTTTGAGGTTCATCTATGTCGTTGCTTGTGTGAATAGCAGTTTATTCTTTCTTTATTGCTTAGTATTTATTCTATTGTATTAATATAACATAAATTTGTTTATTCATTCACCTGTTGGTGGGCATTTGGGTTGTTTCCAGTTTGAGCGGTTATTATGAATAGAACTGCTATGAACATTCTTATATGACTCTTTTTGTGAACGTGTTTTCATTCCTCTTGGATAGATGCCCAGGAGTAAAACTGCTGAGTAACAGAGTAGGTGTATTTTTAACTTTGTAAGGAAAAGTTCTCCCAGGATTGTACCATTTTACACTCCCACCCCCAGTGTATGAAAGTTTCAGTTATTTCACTTCACCTAAGCTTCATTCTATTAGCTCATGGTCACTGCTTAGTGAGAACAGTTCGAAGGACCATAACATTGTTTCTCACAATCAGATTTCAGAATGTGTTCTGTCCCCAAGAGATGCTTCATACTTGAATACCTCTCGTAGGAAAAGGGTTTTCCAAACATTGGGACCTTAGACCCAGCATGCAAAATTAGGAAGGATGCTCAAGGAGCAATGAGGGAGGAAGGTGATACAGCTCGGCCCACCATGCAGGATCAAACTCAGCAACCAATTTGATGACAGATGTTCAAGCAAAATCACTCTCATCTCTAAGAGTAGCTTTGTAACAAGTCACTATCCCATCCCTGCGTAATCAGAGAATTTATTTGCAGTCTGTTAGCTAATTGTTCCCATACTAAGCACAGATCTTAATTAAATACCCTAAGTGACATTTAAATTTCTGGTCTCCATTATGAACCGGTTGATAAATTACCGTTCTCATATCCTACTAGTAGAGTTTAATTTAATTTGCTTAAGATTGCAGCTGATTTCTGAGATCCCTGAAACAAGACATGAAGTGAGTATCACAAGATGTGATGGAAACGCGGTAGAAGACACGGACTCTGCCGTCAAGAGAGGGAGGTCACACACCAGCTGCACAGCAGTCAGCAAGTCACATCACTTCTCTTGGCTTTAGGTCACTCAAAACCAAAGTGGGAACAGTAACTCCTTTTTCTACCCACCTGCTTGCTAGGGTGGGCATGAGATTCAAATAAGATACAGCTGTGTTTGAATCCTGGCTCTGCTACATCCTGCCACGAGCTTGACTGTATTACTTATTTAATTTTCCAAATCTGGGGTTTTGTCCCTGTAAAGTGAAGATAATATGTGAACACCTTACAGGGTTGTTACAAGAATTAGGTGATGTATATAAAGCACCTATCACAGTGGGTGCTTGGTAAATGAGAGCCTCAATATTAAGCAGGCTACTTGTTTGAGTTACACAAGGGCACCATCAAACATATGGCAGCTTTCTCAATCAAATGGCAGATCCACTCAGTTGACAACCAACCTTTGTTGAACTAGGCACCATATCTTGCTGATAAAGCTCACACAGTGACAGCAAGAGTACCTGGGCTGTGATCTGTAACCCAAGTTTCAGCCTCCCTGGTGTCCCTCATCCTCCAGTCATACAGGGCCACCCCACTCTTCAATATCAAATAGCAAATCAACTGGCTCTGACTCCCATCTCACATACAGCAGGAAATTCTCATCCCTCCCCTCCATATTTCCATAGCTTCTCAGAGGATTGATATTTCTTTTAGATACTTCCTGAGTTCCTGCTTCTGCTGCATTCTTGGTCTCTGCTTGTGTCTCACCTCCTATAGCTGTTTTCCTTTTTTTCATTGTCCATTGAGCCAAATGTAAAATGCATCTCCTTTTCTCTTCCATTACGGTTATTTGCTTTTATCTCTTATCACATACAAATAATCAGGTTGGTCTGTTATTATTTGTTTGAATACAAGGTTTTAATCTAGCGTCCACCTGTGTTTCTGCTCTTTGACTTTCCTGTACTTCTTGCATAGAGTGGCTTCTGATATTCTTACTTCTCTTAAATTCACACAATCATTTTATGTGGGTGCAAGCATGTGACCCAACTACGTGTTCTAGTCTGTTCATGTGTGAATATATACATATTGAAACACATTTTAAAAATCCATGTTTTGACCTGTATATTATAGTTAGGACATTATATTGATTTTTATAGTAATGTACACAGGTTATATTATCTATGAATTCAATTTTAGGACAGTAAAGGGGGCAAAAACTAAATATACATTATAAAAACAGGGCGTTGGGGCTGTTAGTGTAGTGGGTGGTGTATGGGTGAATTGGAGCGACATCTTTCCATTCTTGTGGCTTCTCTTTCTGCCGGCAAC